>NC_068365.1:67450126-67495126 GCF_020536995.1 Dreissena polymorpha | reverse complement strand
GTTAACAAGAACATGTACAGTTCGCAAGCAGTGATTGAAATGTGAAGGCATAACTTGGTATTTAAAACTTCCCTCTGAAGTAAGTAGATGGTGCATATTAAAATAGTGTAATGTTAAAGAGACCATAAACAATATTCAACTAAACGTTTATATAAATTGCACTTTTTTAAAATTCGAAATGGAGTTGTTAAGTCTTTCTTAACGCCACGCACCTCATACAATTGTTTCCCTATTAGTGCTAATAAACCGGTATAACGTTTGAGAAAAATACTTAAATACTGTTTTTGAAGATATTTATGCCAATCAGTACATACTACTTGCGTGTTGCTTCAACCCATATCATTTACAAAAAAGAGAATAACAGTACAACTTATCGATGCTTATTTCATCTATTGGTTTATTTTATGGGTTCACTATAAGAATGAGTACCATGTGGCAATATCTGTATGAAATATGGACAGAGCGCAGCAGCATGATAATATGTATCAATGAGAGATAAAATGCTAACATATGACTTTAAATAGGCCAAAAGACATTGCACATAAATGTTTCAATGTAAATGAATTTTAATTGCCAATGTGTGTTTACCTTATACATTTCTTTGAATAGGCTCAGACACCTTGCACAGAAATGTCATAATTTTAATGAATTGTAATTACTAATGTGTATCAACTTTTTACATTTCTTTAAATAGGCTCATAGCTCTTGCACAGAAATGTCCTAATTTAATGAATTTTAATAACCAATACGTGTTTACCTTATGAAAAAAAATGTCGAGAATCGACCTGAAAACATGCAGAGGTCCACACTTAAAGGACACTGCGATCATTTGTTTCATAAAGGGATTATAATAAAGTTCCTAAGATGTATGAGCAGAGACAAAACATTAGTTTTCAAAACGCATTATTTATAATTTAATGACCTCAACTTCCTCAGAAAAGCAGCACAGCAAACATACACTATATCCCCTCTATCAACCTTAAACGGACACTGCGTTCAATACAATGTGAGTGATTTGTGCATGAGGCATGGCGCATAAGCAAATAAATCAGAAAATATCATATTGAATATTTGTATTATACATAAATCAAGGATGAAGCTCAAAAGTACGCTTTTTAGATGCTTTTTAGATGCTACATCTGTAGTGGTTCTCAGCGCTTTTTAAAAGCTGTTATCAGCTGTTGTGTGCTACTCATTGATAAAACTTCCCTAACATATTGAGTCTAAGCCATGTGCAGTTCATCAAACCGATGAAACTCTATGAAAAGGCAGACACTAGAAAATGTGTGGGTAGCCATTTTAAAGTACGCACTCTGAGTGGTTTTAAATAAAAAGAGGTAAGAGCGTATCATCAATTGAACGAGAACCACTTGTATTCCTGCATGGACATTAAACAGATAAACAGTTAATGTATTTATGTATTAATTTATTTAATCGCTTAAGCATGATTTGTTTAATCTTTATGTTTAGTATTTTGACTAAAAATTTCAATACAAAGTGTATACTATATAATTGGTCAATTAAAAGCAACCAATGTATACCAATCCTACATTGCAAACTTCGCCGTGTGGCGATGATGATGATGGTGATAACAAAAATGATGATCAAGATGATGATGAAAGCAAAGACGATACAAAAACAAGGATTATCATGATGGTGATTATGATGGTGATGATTATGATGATGAGGATGCGGAAGAGTAGGGGGGAGAAGGAGAAGGAGAAGTACATGGAAATGGAGGAAGAGATTGTTATGATGATGATGAGGAGGAGTAGGAGGAGAAAGTGTAGGAGGAGAACGAGGGAAAGGAGTAGAAGGAACTTAAGGAGAAGGAGATGATGTTGATGATGATGGTACTGATGCTGCTGATGATGATGTTGATGATGATGATGAGGAGGAGGAGGAGGCTGATTAAGATGGCGATGACGATGATGATGATGACGATAACGATGATGATGATGATGATGATGATGATGATGATGATGATGATGATGATGATGATGATGACGACGACGATGATGATGATGATGCTTCTGCTGCTGCTGCTGATGATGATGATGATGACGATGCTGCTGCTGCTGCTGCTGCTGCTGCTGCTGCTGATGATGATGATGATGATGATGATGATGATGATGATGATGATGATGATGATGATGATGATGATGATGATGATGATGATGATGATGATGATGATGATGATGATGATGATGATGATGATGATGATGATGATGATGATGATGATGATGATGATGATGATGATGATGATGAATCCAAATAAAGTATAAGTATATAGAGGATATTTGTTTTAGTCAGTGGAAGATCGTTTGTTATTTTACGAGTGATCATGCTCCACTCGTGAAAATGTTATTTTTAATATATATGATCACGAGTGAAATATCAAACGATCTTACATTTATATGAACACATTTTCTGTTTCTTTTATGACCCATTCAAGATTATAAATAACAGCTGTTTCCCTTTCGCTGAAAAGTTGCTCAAGACAAAATTGAAAATATTTTTTTACAAACAATAAACACATATAACACAATTTGTTCTGGAACTGAATTTACCCGTTTTTCCAGTCACTAAAATACATAAAAGATAAAACAAATGTATTTACATACGCATTACCCCATGCGATGACTTTGAAAGATTTCTTAAAGACTTGTAAATTCCCAAGCATTCCACAACTAAAATTGGCTTATAAATGTGTGTGATTAAATTATTGTGTCATTTTGAAGAAAAGGTGTATTTTTTTAAGGGAAAGTTACTGCGGATCAAGACTCCGAGGAAAGCCTGAAATATGTCTTGAAGTCACTGACAAGGTACATTAGAGCCGCGTTCTAGAAATACCGGGCTTAATGCAGTGTCATCAAAGATGAGCCTTGCAGTCCACACAGGATAGTGAGTGACAACATTATCTGCTTTCTTTTAAAAAAGGTCTTTTTCTAAAGAAAATCCACTGCAGGTGGAAAGTTTTGTCTCTTGCTAGCCTGTGCACACTGCACGAGCTGATATGGTACGACGATTAACGCAGATGCATTCCATCCAGTTTTCCCAGAACAAGATCATTATTTTCCTTGTAACTCGTGTTTTGGATTTTCAACATTTATTAAGTCAAATACCAGTATTGCAATAGTTTAAGTGTACAAAGCAATACATTAAGATATTGAACGGGTGATGCAGTTGTGTAAAATAATTAAAGCAAAATCACCCTTATATATATACCGGTAGTAGGGAGATTTAAGGGGACATTGTATCATCAATTGACATTGCGTTAATATAAGACTTTGTATAACAAGCATATTGGTCATCAAATTGTAAAAGCAAAAAAAAAAAACACACAATTCCATCACATTTTAAACATTTAGGACCTTTTTTCAATTATTATAAGTAATTTTTGTCTTAAAACACAGAACAGTTTTAAATAATGTATGCAAAATTGAATACAAACGTCGTGTCCATTTCTTTAAAACGCTCCAAGAATAAGGAACAGACCCATTTCAACACGTATATATGTATTGCATTTCGCTGCGAGACGGACGTCCCCTTCATGCCGACGGCATGGCCAGAACCTTCTCTGGTTCCATTTCCGGAGGTGGCATAGGTCCGGATACAGCTGATCTCGATGAAGCGATACGCATAGTCGAGAACATCCTGGCTACTGGCGAAACCAAAACAAATCTCGTGGAAATCCTAGAGAAGTTGATCAACATACGGAACGTCGTGAAGATAAGACAGCAGAGCAACGGACGCCCGGCCAACCGAAACGCGGAAGTAAATCCCGAACGAGTCGGTGTTAAAAATGAGCGGTCACTATCACAAGGCAAAGATTCGGGAGCGGCTGTTGCTGACCGCGACTTCCATAACAAAAACTGCTTCAAGCTGGGGCAGATATGAGGCTTCTACCGCGACTCCTGCTGCGCGCGCGACACGGAGTACCGATCGAACGCGTCGCTTTGCTGCATCAGGCTTTCCGGCGTCGAAAATGTCTTCCTAAGCGACCGTTACGGGTACTGCGTGCCGAGCTACGCCTCCTACACGTGCGATGTGATGCAGAGGATGTACAGCCTCTGGCAACGTTAAGCGGCCGCAGCACCGGAAATGACGCCGTACGTAGGGTTGCTTGCCGGCGAGGCTTGTGTTGTTGTTCTTCGCAAACTTATTTGCAAACACCGTAAACGCTGTTCTTAACGTGCGTGAGCTTGCGGGGATTTCACGACGAATATTGTATCTGATTTTTATAAGATTGCATCAACCTCAGTTACTCGCCTTATGTGCATTCCACGAAGGCACGATATTGTTTTCAAAGTTTTAAGTTTGTCGTAGCTGTAGTTTGGCTAAAAAAGCATCATCATTTTTTTCACTTCGCACGTGTTCGCTCTTGTTCATTATGCTAGCAGTTATATTGTTGTTTTAATTGTTTTTAGTTATTTCCGTTAATATTTATTCAATTAGATATAAGCAGATTTTTGTTCCTTTCCCATTAATACATGTATACAGGGTGGCCTAAAATTACAAGCAGTCTATATTCTGATGTTCTACATGTAAGATCCATTGTACATTCGAATTTAGTTTGCGAATGTTTTTTTGTGGGTTGGCAACGTCCAATGGCAGATTTAAACCTCGTTCTGGGAAAACTGGGCTTAATGAAAGTGCGTAAAATGTCATCAAAGATAAGCCTGTGTAGTTTTCACAGGCTAATCAGGAAGGACTTTCCGTGTGTATGATATTTTCCGTGCAACGAAAGTCTCTTATTAGCGAAAACCCAGTAAAGGCGAAAAGTGTCGGCTCATTTGCATGTACGAACTGCACAGGCTAACCAGGAAGACACTCATTTGCATGTACGAACTGCACAGGCTAATCTAGGAAGACACTCATTTGCATGTACGAACTGCACAGGCTAACCAGGAAGACACTCATTTGCATGTACGAACTGCACAGGCTAATCTAGGAAGACACTCATTTGCATGTACGAACTGCACAGGCTAATCAGGAAGACACTCATTTGCATGTACGAACTGCACAGGCTAATCAGGAAGACACTCATTTGCATGTACGAACTGCACAGGCTAATCTAGGAAGACACTTAACGCACATGCAAAACAACCAGTTTTCACGAAAATGTCGTTTTTAGTCATTTGAAATGTACATTGTATGTACAATAATATTGTATTATTCGCACGTTTGTCGTATCCGCTGTATATTTTATATTTCATGTCATTTTTTCACATTTAAGTCATCTACTTTGAGTGCGCATCTCGTCAATAAAATACGAACAAATTTCTTTACGACTATTATAAAAAATGCTGATTCAGTGAATGAAATGAACCTCGCTCTGGAAAAACCGGGCTTAATACGTGTGCGTGAGGTGTCGTACCATATCATTCTGTACAGTTGACATGCTTATCAGGGACGACACTGACGGCTGTTATGGTATTTTATATTTAAAAAAACGCCTCTTTTTGAGTTAGCGAAAATCTAGTTAAGGCGGAAAGTGTCGTCCCTGATTAGCCTGTGTGGACTGAACATGCTAATCAGAGACGACACTAAACGCACATGTGTTAAACTATATTTTCACAGTGCGAGGTTCATGTTTCAATTAATATATTTTTCAAAGAGTAGTTAAAACAAGTAAGCTTTGGTACCTGTTTTACAATATGATTATGACGTTTACAGACACATTTACAGCGCATTTGGGAAACAGGGTTTAATACGTGTGCGAAAAGTGTCGTCCCAGATCGGCCTGTATAGTCCAATGTTTAATGCAAAAGCGGTAAGTGCCATCACTGATGGAAATGTGCGGACTTCACCTGCTAATATGGGACGAAACATCAAGCACACGCATGAGACTAATATGGGACGACTCTTCACGGACAGGCATAAAGCGTCGTTTACCCAGAGCGCGGCTTAATACTCATTAATAGGCAATGGGTCCCGAATTCCGTCAGTTGAAAAGTAATGTTTCCGTACAGATGTTGAATCAGTTGACACGCTTAAACCACATCTGAAAAAGTAAAACAAACAACATGTTAAAACATATTCATATTTATTATATTGCTACGTTTAATTGAATCGCGAGAATCTTTACCACTCTGTTTTCTCATTCCTGAAATGACGAGTGTATTCGGCGTGAAACTTAACGTTTATGTCATTTAACGAATATGAAACCGAATATTAAACGAGTATCTTACCTCATCGAATACACGACGGTCGGCACATATGGAAATGAAGAAAAATGTAATCCGATTCTTTAATATGATTAAATCATGTTAAGTACATCAAATAGAGTCCTTGTATAATACAGCATTAACAAATGACATATCGACAGAATGTTCGGCTCTGTAACAAATACGATACACGCGTCGGTATCAGTGTTTTGCCAAATATGTGGGGACTTAAAACCTTCTAAATACATATTGACGACGAAAGCATTTTGGTTATACACCAGATGCACTATACTTGACCTTAACAACTGTGCTTTGTTAATAATGAACAGTTTTTAATCGAAAAAATGTCAATGACGTCTATTAAAACTATTGCCAGTTACAGATAAATTTGATTTATGTTTGCTTTACTGTGGTTTATGGGGAAATGTCAGCGATTAACAACTGCTAATTCAATGTTTCAAACAGAGACATATAATCATGAACGATTTCTATAATTGTTAACCGATACTTACGTCATGACGTTAGCATTTGCGTTCATTTCACCAGTCGAACCCTTTTGACAAACGATGAAAAACATAAGCTAAAACTAACTTTGTTGTGTTCATTAGAATATCCATATTCCTCAACAAATGACCATAAGTCACAATATACTTATTCCAATTTTATGTAAATTCATGTAAAACGTGCCACGTAATTAACAAATAATGTAAACATTAACGCAAATATCTTCCCCCATAACCCAAACTAAAATATTTCACTCAATCAATGGTTTCACTCAAGACAGCGAAACTTGGCAAACATATGAATTTGTCTGATCACGCGTGAACATAAATCGACTTTCTTACAAAACCAAAAAATATCCGATATCTTCTATATGGAAGGACTTCGGCTAATGAACAAGTTTCAAGAAGTTGTCCGTGACGCTATGGATATGGTGACAGCGTAGATACCAGGAGGTACCGGGCTCGATCCCGCCCTTGGAATCGTTCTTGAGATCTTTTAAAAGACACAAAGTACTGGTTCTATCCCGAAACGGACTCGAGAGCGTTTTGACAAGCCGTAATATTTCGATGCAATCGAGCTAAAGTAACGGGGTTTATCTTAAAACGTTCAGCTCACCGGCGACGTCCGTTATCAAGCCGTAATACGATTAGAAATTTGGGTTAAACATGCATTCATTTAAGAAACAAAGATAGGAAAAATAACAATATCAATTCCGTTATAACTATTAAACAAACGTATTGCCAACTACAGTGCTACTATCCCGGAACCCACAATTCCGAAATGGGATCACAGTTGGCATATGATGAATAAGTATCTTTTACATTGCGTTTTTTAGATTGTTAACAATAATTTTCTGCACATTTACTGTGACATTCACGTGTAGATTTTGATAATTATTTAAGAATCATTATTCAGTATTCATTGGTCCGCAAGCATACGGCTTTGGTCTTCCTACTAACATACTTTATACACTTAATTTGTGATCCATTTAGACCCGCTTATTAACTGGAGTTGTTCGTACTTGTAATGAATATTCCTCCCCTAACCAAAACATGATTTCGTTATGTTGTAGTATGTTGCAACAATGCTTTTGAAACTGTATGTTGAAGAAATGTGCATTTTCACTTACAAAGCAAAGACAAGCCCCAGTTTCACTTACGAAGTTTACACGGAAAAAATACGCCTAATGTGTCAAATAAAACACAAGCTTCAGTTTCACCTACAAAAAGCTTTGCATTATGCGTCTAATAAAAATAAGCCTCACTTTCACTTACCAAGGTTTTACGGAAAAAGCTTCGCTTTACGCGTCTAATAAACACTAGCTTCAGTTTCGCTTACGGAGCTTTCAAGGGGCCTTTTCACAGATTTTGGCATGTTTTGTAGTTTGTCATTAAATGCTCATATTGATAAATGTAAACATTGGATCTAAAAGATTTCAGTAAAAAATCAAGAATAACATTTAAAAAAGGAACAATAAGTAGCCCGCAGCAGGGCTCGAACCAGTGACCCTCGGAGTCCTGGAGTAAAAACAAATTAGACCGCTCGGCCATCCTGCCAAGTATGTACAACAGACGTATTTTATACTTTATATGAGCAATCTCCGTAGTTTCACAAAATTAAACGACAACAACAGAACTCTCAAAATTATTCAATCGTTTCGCGTTGCAACGCTTTATAATTTTCAGGTTTTTAAATCGTCAAATGATGCATTTAATGGCTATATTAGACCATGGCAAATGTTCAGTATTACTGTTTCCTCACAAAGATCATAACTAAAACGAAAATTTGCGAATCTGAAACAACTTTTTTTTATTTTGTCAATTTACCAAAACGTGAAAAGATCCCTTTCAAAGAAAATTTCTGCCTTTGGAATCAATTGACTACTAGCTTGCCCTACTTTTCTGTCTTACTTACGAAGCACGTCGTCGCCCCCGGTCCTTCACTGGCGGTGTAGACGACGTCACTGGGGAAGTTGTAATAGCCGTTCTCTTGCGGCCACGTGGTTAGGCAGATTTCGGATGGCGCGAGCTGCAAGCGCTTGCGCTGCAGTTGACGCGCAGGTGCAATGGGCGAAAACGGATCTGGTCTGAAAATCTTTGTATTATATTATTCGCAAAATTAAAACGAAGTTTCAAGGAAATGGGAAATATTGCCACATTAAAATTAAAGAAATATGTTTCGCAGGATGAAATGTTTTACACCACTCGTGTCTGACAAACGAATATTTTCTTAACAACCCTCAATGTAGATTGATGGAGTAGTTTCCATGCCATACACATGAGCCGCGTTCTGTGAAATCGGGGCTTAATGCATGTGCGTAAACTGATATTGATGATTATGATGATGATAATGATGATGTTGTATATTATAGTGATGATAACAATGATGATGATTGCGATGATGTAGTTGCTGATTTAATATTGTTAACAATAGTATCGACCACCATTAAAACGCTGCGCCATCCTAAAATGTAGCAATTCAATGGCCCTATCATCAAATATGTCTTCTGTCGCTCTGTGCCCAGTAACGTAGCATTCGGCTTCAACGTAAGCGTCATGCACGTTTGTCCCTATCGTCGAAGGCGCCAAGCCTTAAACAGGAAAGAAAGGCGACGGGAGCCAAACGGGGCGGGTGTAGAGAAGGGCCGGATTTTCCAGTCGCAGAGTCGCGAAATCTTTTACAAGGTTGGGTTCGCCTATGTATCCAGTCACTTAAAGCAATATATAGTATACATGCCAGTTGTAGCGCATGTGCTTATGTAGTGTCAACATAGGCATATATATATTTAGTGACTCTTAAACATGCACGTAAAATAATTACCATTTAAGCCAGTGCCCGGTTATTAAAACCTTTAACGTCCAATGCAAGTATCAGTTCTCGAGCTAAACATTGTTAAACTGAACAAATATGAGATGTGTGACTTTGTCGTATATTTCATATGCATACATTCTGAGTAGTTGAAGAAGCGTAGTGGCGGCAGTAAGAGTCTACACAAGTAAAACATAGAAGAATTTATTTATGCCGTTGATGAGGATGTTGGTAGTCAAGTTGTATTTATACGACAACTGTTGCTGAACAACATTACTGTCTGTATGTTTTGGTGACCCGGATCTTCTGCATCCAGTCACCGGAAGTGTATAGGGAGCCGACACCGAGGACTACCGAATATTCTGTAGTTGAAGGCAGTCAGTTAAAAAAAAATAATTAAAAGCGACTCAAATGGAAAACTAAAATTTCACATTTTGTTCTTATTATATTATACATACAATATTGTTGGCAATTCTATTGTGTGCAGCCTTTATGTGACTTTTAAGTGCAATACTTGAACCACGTTCTGGAATAACTGGGCTTATTTGATGCGCGTTAAATGTCGTCCATATAAGCATGTGCGTAAAGTGTCGCCCATATAAGCATGTGCGTAAAGTGTCGTCCATATAAGCATGTGCGTATAGTGTCGTCCAGATTAGCATGTGCGTATAGTGTCGTTCATATTAGCATGTGTGTATAGTGTCGTCCATATTAGCATGTGCGTAAAGTGTCGTCCATATTAGCATGTGCGTAAAGTGTTGTCCATATTAGCATGTGCAATCCGTTTCGTCTTAATGGAAATCCAGTTTATGCTAAAAGTGTCTTGATAAGCCTATGCAGACGGCACGGGCTAATCTGGGACGACATTTTACTCCTAAATAATATGCGACTCACATTGCAATACTTTAAGTTCAGATTTGTTTATAGTTTACATACAATATTGATGAATATAACTACAGCTCTTTTTGGCATGCGATTTATGTTTTTTTTGTACATGACTAAGGAAAATCATTAGGAAAATACTATGTTTTAGTAAGAAACTTAATCGACGCTTTTGCTATTGCTCATTTTCTTAAAAGAGCATTGAACAAATTCAAAGCTGATTTTCTTCACACGTTAATTAGATTTTGAATACTGCATACATGTAGTTAACGGATAATTTGCGTTCTTACCGTTCTGACCGTCATTAAATGTGAGGTCGATACTTAGAACTACTAACTGAGTTATCATTACTATGACAAAAAACACCCACCAAATTTAACAAAAAATATGGCAACGGAAACTTAACAAAAACTAAACATTTTACACAAACGTGACTATATCACCCTCATCGCTTAGCAATATCAAGGGAAAATAACTTAACATGTATGGACCAAAAGACCGACAGGGTAAAAAAAAAATACTCCATCCATGTTGGAATGTTCAGCCGTCTGTGCGGGGATATAAAGGAAAATGTGATAGGTTACATTACGCTTACTAAGTAAAGTAGTGTCTATCTGTCAGGAATTCCGTCTCTCTGGTTGAATAAAAGCAATGCAACTATCTGAGACTTGTCTTATGAAGTTATTTCTAATATTCTGTATTTGTATAGAATACCTTGATGCCTTAGATTGGAGGCTAACTTAAAATATGAAATCTTATTTTTTTGGCGGGTGGATGTTTTCTGTTGTATATAGCTTTTGTCGAAATTATTTTTCCGAAACGCTGTTTTCTACGGTGTCTGCACTTAGTGGAGATTTGCTTTTTTAGAAGCTTTACGAAAGTATATTTTTATTGCAATTTTTTAAAGAATACATATCCATTTAAAAATGATACCAGGCTTACACATTTGTTACATTGTAAAGTCAAATAACAATTCTGAGAAAATTGTAAGTTTTATAATGGGACCTTATGGGTATGCTATGCTATTCGACTTAATGAAAGTAGGTTAAGTGTCGTCACGGGGACGAGTTTTATGACATAATTGGTTTAAAGGAAATCTCTTCTTAGCACAAATCCAGTTAAGGCGGAAAGTGTTGTCCCTGACTACACTGTGCGGATAAGTATGTTCGAATCAAGCGATCAGTAAAGTGTATATTTAATTCGCTCCAAACGCTTTTGGAACAGTAATAATATATGAGCCTCGCTCTGTGAACACGGGGTTTAATGCATGTGCGTAAAGTGTCGTCCCAGATTAGCTTGTGCAGTCCTTACATGCTAATCAGGGTCGACACTTTCCGCCTAGACTGGACCTCCGTTTAAAGCGAATTCCTTTAAACAAACAAAAATCCTTAAAAGCGTAAAGTTCGTCCCTGATTAGCGTGCACGGACTGCACAGGCTTATCTGGGCAGACACTTTTCGCATTTTCATAAAGCCCCGTTCCCCTGAGCGAAACTCAAATACTCAAATATTTCGTATAGGTTAAACACGTTCAGTTTATAATCTTGACTCAACTTTTCAAATAGTCCGTATAGTATAGACACGTTAAGTTTATAATCTTGCCGTTCACTAATAGTTTAAATCACAATAAAAACATAAATTGTGAACGTCATTTCATTCATACAGACAAATACATTTTTATACATACAATAATGGTTTTGATAACAATATAGATGTTGTAATTATAACAAATGTTTTTTCGATTACAGGTACACATATACGCGTAGTGTTTTAACAAATGTGGTAGTCCGGATATCAACAAATTTGAAAAAAAAATCTTATGTGTACATGATTTTGTTCCCATGAGCTCGTAACCGTAAATAACATTTTACGTTCCTGTTGAAATTTGTCCCCATTTAAGAATAATGTCAAAGTTGTAAACAGTTAGTGTTTTCAGTAAATAATAAATACTAATTTCACATATTAGCTATGCCATTTCCAAACCGTCCGTGCGCCTGTCTGTTGTTTTGTTGTTATTTTTGTTGATAATAATGTATATAACAATGCTGCCGATGATTCTTCGGATAGCGGTGGTCATGCACGATTTAAGTATTTTGCAGAATGGTTTCTTTTAACGGTACCGAACTTCAGAGAGATTGGTGGAATGATGTGTGGCGGCCCGGTTAACTCAGTCGGGAGAGCACTCGCCCTGTAAGCGAGGTGTCCCGAGTTCGAGTCTAGGACTATTAAAGATCGTGTTTTAAAGTTAACGGTATACCCTATTCCGCATATGAATTTTAGATCAATAAAATACCTTTCAAGCATTAATATAACTACGTAAAACTTACTTTTTTCACTGTTAATTCAATGTTTATATTCTTCAGATAGCTTTGGAGTTAATTTAATAATAAAACGTGCACAAAAAATGCTTAATTGTAAAGCAGTATTCTGTGTGATTTCCACAAAATTTAGCAAACATTTAGATGAATATTTCAAGCACATTAAGCATGATACAATCCGAAGTTTACACATACTCAATTGAATGCACTGTAACTTAATAGTCTATTAGCTCAATTATTTGTATGATGTGAATGGTATTTGAACGCGCAGGCATTCGCATCAAATTGAAAGGCTTGTTAAGAAATTATAACACATGTTAACCACCGAAATTCAGCTCTTTATTGACATAGATAAGTAATCGATTTTAGTGGATCATTTTATTTGCGAGATTGACACTGTCGCGGTAATGTTTTCATGTTCGCGAAATAATAATGGACAATACGCTATAAAAGAAAACTCCCGTAGCTATCATTTCTGACACGGAATACATTTAATGACCGATTTACGTTACCATTTACTGAGCTAACCAGTCCAAGACGGGTTCATATTGATTTCTTTATCATTTATACCTAAATATCTTCTTATTAATTGGATGATCTAGAGCATGTGTCGAAATCATTTAATACTTTAAATGTACTGACATAACATAAACATGGGCGTATTTGATGTATTAATGTTTAACTAGTAATTTACACATTAATTTACATGGGTTGGCTCGAAAATACCTTTTCACATCTCCAGTCGGACTAGTACACAAATGCTTTTGTAAACTAACAGTATTGACTAGAACTACGAAATGACTGTCAACACTTAACAATTATACTCACGACTGACTGAGAAAAAAAAACCGCATGCGAAAATGATAATTAATAAAATATAAGGGCACTAATCGCAAACAGTGTTGTGTGTTAAATATAATTTAATTTCCTTGTTAACGTTAGAGATTAGTGTGTATCTGAATAGTTATTGTTGTATCCAGCATCCAGATGGTTAAGTTAGAACCAGCCGAATTCCTGGATTGTTCGCTACTTTATTAGAGAAACAGAAGACCTTAAACTTTTCACTTGTCCCTTATGACCAGCATACTTATTTAAACTTTAAAAAGTAGCGTAAGCTACTATTGTTAACTTATTACAGGCGTTATAAATTCAATAGTTCAAAATACATGTTAGGCGCTATATTTTTAACCACACATGTCTAAAGGCCTCCTCACACATAGGCGAAAGTCTCCCGACGTCAACTTGCGTGTACTGGCGAATAAGACTTCAGCAAAATTCGTTCTCATTAGTATATGTACGTTGCATATCGTGGGTGGTGTTCGTATGGATGCGTTTGTGAGCTTTTGTGTCCGTTGCGATTTGTTCTGTTCGTCGGAAAATTTAAAACTTGTTCAAAAATTGTTGGCGAATAAAAGTTTCTTCTATCGTTTGTTCAAATTCGTTTCAATACGTTAGCCGATCGGAAAGTCTTCGCATAGCGTTCGTCAACTGGCGTTAGAGGTCGCAGCTCTCAGCTAATTTGCATAACATGATTACTTGATTTGCATATCAAGCGAAAGAGGACGATCCGAAAACAAATCTGTGCAATAGCTTGCGAACGTTTGCGAACTAAAGCGAGGATTTCCGTATTGTAGCGAATTGAATCCGACGCATTTAAGCGATTTATAACAATAAGTTAACGTTCACAAAACCAACGGTATACGCTAGTATACGAATTAATCCGAAGTGTAACAACGATAGGCGAATCCATGCTAATCCATCCGAATAATAGCGCTCCTGATTGTTTTAGTAGTTTGTGCCGACATATGCCTATATTTCATTATATAATGTTGAATGTATCATTATTTCTTCGTCAAATGGAAGATATACAAAGCATGAAACTGAAGTATGTTGCTGCTATGGCCAATCAAGAAGTAGTCCAGCAACAACTAAACATACACCGCTTTCTCAGAGGCCGACATAGGTGGAGAAGAGAAGCCAGAGCACGTAATATCTGGAAAATACCATGGCTGCATTCCGGGAAACGGTGCCAATTTGGAATCTATGATCAGCTCATGGTTGAGCTCAGAAGTGAAGATTCTGGAACATTTAAGAAAGTCCTCCGCATGCCTACTTAAATGTACGGTACAATTTTAGAAAGGTTCGTCATCGCCTCGTGAAGCAACACACTCGATACAGGGAGCCCTAAAGTAAGCTGTCACACTACGTCACCTGGTTTCTGGTGTCAAGTACTCAGACATGCAGTATTCCTGGCGAGTCGATGAGAATACCCCCTCTGTTGTAGTGGTCAGAGACGTGTGTCTTGCTATATGTGAATAATATGTTGATGAGGTTATGACAGCCCGCTCCACACCTGAAGAATGGAGACACCTCGCTGATGGTTTCCTAAAGAATTGGAACTTTCCAAATTGCGTTGCTGCTATTGATGGCACGAACATAGCTATCAGAAAGCCTGCCAGATCTGGTTCCTTATATTATAATTATAAGGGATTCTTCAGCATCATCTTACTGGACATTGTCGACTCGGACTACAAGTTCGTATGGTGTGATCTGGGTTGTGAGTATTAGTCTACATAAAGTTTACTGCATTATTTTGTAATTACATAAATTATATACATTTAGTGCTGTTTTCAATGTACAGTGTATACTGACAATTTCTTATCCTTTTGTATTTTCAGGATACGGTTCAAGTGGAGATGCCAAAATTTATAATGAATCAGAATTCCTTGAGATGGTGCAGGATGGTTCCATTGGATTTCCAGACCAACAGTCCTTTTCAAATGACACCGTTGGCATGCCCTATTTCTTAGTTGGAGATGACTTTTCAGCCTTAGCGAGAACATGCAGAAACCCTATGGACATAGAGTCCTGACAAGAGACGAAAGCATCCTGATCTACCGGTTATACAGGGCTAGGAGAGTATCAGAAAATGCATTTGGGATTATGGCCAACCGATTCCAGGTACAGTAAAGTTCCGTTATAAAGACCAGGCAAAATAGTGGTCTCAATAGCGAAATGGTCTTAATATCGGACCATCAAAAACGCATATTTTTTTAATCTTCGAAGTGGTCTTAATAGCGAATGTTTACTGCAATACCCTTTTTCAAAACACAATTTCATTTATAAAAGAAATGTTCACGTTTACTTTTAACACATAACAATACTGATCATCTGCAATTTCAAATACTTCTCATAAAGATGAACCACATCCCATCCACAGTAAGGCTGATTGTAAAGACATGCATGTTGCCTTCTCCACAACTTGATGAGGATCAGGTACCCCGCCATGCAAAATGCACTGACTGACCATGATGATAGAAGAGGCGATCTGGTTCCAGGGGAATGGAGAAGAGGTCGCAACTTGGAGGATACCAGGAATGTCAATACCAAAGGCCACAACACAGCATAATGGGATGAGTGCCATAGCAAGACAGGATGGTGCCACATTAGCGATTGAAATAAAGTGTAACCTATTAGTGAAATAAATTAATAAAGAGTATTGTTGTTTTTGAATTGGCCTTATAATGGGAAGTAGTAGTAAAAGTAAGACACGAAATTTACGCAAAATCTTTAATAAAAACGACTTCATGCATAATCAACATGCAAAGTCGAGTCGGAAAAAAGTTAGTCTATATAAAAACGCCCGGATGCAGAAACACCGTTTCGGAAATATTCGGCGGTATGCGCAAGGTTGCGCTTACATTTGTATCTTTACGCTCTTAATAGCTCGTAATCGCTAACCGAAAGAACGAATATTATTTGCGCGACCTAACGCTTTCTAGCGAATTGCAGTAACTGTTCGTCAAAATTCGTAAATCATTCGCACCAAATAGTTTCTCTACGTTCGCCTTTTGTTTTAATATTACACAATGCAACACATTTTCAAACAATTTCGGTAAGAATTCGCTAGAATTCATCAATTTACCCGTTTCGCCAGGCTTCGTCATACGGATTCGTCTATGTGTGAGGAGGCTATAAACTAGAAACAATATAATTGTTTGTCAAGAAAGATTTTTGTATATATATGCACATTTGTTCGTGAAATACAGGCGAAGGTAGACGAAAAGGTGCGAATAGGATAACCGCTGCAGAGAGGTTAAATTCCACCAGTGCCAAGGGAATTGTAGCTTTGATTTCAGCCCGCTGCGTTTTAACGAAAGCGTAGTTCACGCTGTCCAAGTTCGTTGGCCCACACGCTCATATTCATTTGATATGTTTACCTCAATGTTAAAAAGCGCCTTTTTCTCATTCCGAATAATCAGGACACCAATTTGCATCTACTAATTCAAAGCGTGATCTATATATGTAGCGGAAACTATTCAAATCGCGAGCCCCTGTCACCTACACGATTGCATTGTTGACATCAACTTGGATATCGGTCCTTTTATTCTTGTCAAGTAGCCAGCATTCCAATTTGAATGATTTTAGGTCAAAGTGTTCTCTAGATATCGTGCAATTATGAATTTTTTAATTATGTTTTTTTATCACTTGTTAACAGGTTATTAATTATCTCCCTTATTTGCAAAGGGCTAAAACGAAAATTTGCGAATCTGAAACAACTTTTGTCAATGTTGTCAATTTACCAAAACATGAAAAGATCCCTATCAGGCGGAATAGTCGTCCCTGATTAGCCTGTGCTATACCCGACAATCTCGACTGCTCTCACTGTCGCCCGCTACGAACTGTACTAACTGTACAATATCCATAAATACACGGGTAAGCCTTAACAAACATGAAGGCTGCATAGATCCCAAGGGCAAACAACAACCTTGAAATTATCTCAACAGCTCTCAATGATGCCCACTGAAATATATGCATTCACACAAATTAGACAAAACAGTTGTATCCCTGTTGAATGACGTAATCCTTTGAGAACGCGTTCAGAAAGTAACCGTAAATGCCACAAGATCAGAAACGTTGTCAAGCCCGTTTAAAAAACTGCGTGGTATAAATCATGTCAATATTTGATAAAAAAAAATGTTTGATGTGTGTGACGTTTAGCTATAAGCACATGTATGACGCACGCATCACATCATGTTTTACATATTGTATTTGCGACAAGATGACTACAACTTTCTGAATGAATTACAGTCCAGCCATTCTGTATAATGGCCATATTTGACTTGATCTCTAAGTGAGACCTTTACCTTTCATTTTTAATATTATTTAATTATAATAAAATTAAAAACCTGATAGTTTTCAGAGCAGTTGTGTCTTTTTGTGGTTTAACAAGTAGCGGGTGATTCCGGGGCGTGTAGCCATCGTCACCGCGGTTGTCGAAGCACCCGACGTCTGTTGTGATTGAAGACATGCTGGACATGTTATGTGAATAGACTTACACCGATATGGTTAAAAGAAGATCACAAGTTATGTCTTCCTCATTTATATTTAATAAAGGTATTTGAATAAACAATGGAAAGTATGTCGTTTCCACGACGCATGTCGCAGTGTTGTATTTGAATAAACTATGGAAAGTATGTCGTTTCCACGACGCATGTCGCAGTGTTGTATTTGAAAATGAGCCTTACTCTGGGAAAACGGGGTTTAATACATGTTCGCATGGGGTCACAGATCAACTTGTGCAGTCCGCACAAGCTACATGTGCGAATAGTGGCGTCACAGATCAACCTGTTCAGTCCGCACAGGCTACATGTGCGAAGAGTGGCGTCACAGATCAACCTGGGTAGTCCGCACAGGCTACATGTGTGAAGAGTGGCGTCACAGATCAACCTGGGTAGTCCGCACAGGCTACATGTGTGAAGAGTGGCGTCACAGATCAACCTGTGCAGTCCGCAAAGGCTAATATGGGACGACACATTCCTCCTTAACTCGTTTTTGCTAAGAAGATACTTCCATTAAATACATGTGCGAAGAGTGACGTCACAGATCAACCTGTGTAGTCCGCACAGGCTACATGTGCGAAGAGTGGCGTCACAGATCAACCTGTGCAGTCCGCACAGGCTACATGTGCGAAGAGTGGCGTCACAGATCAGCCTGTGCAGTCCGCACAGGCTACATGTGCAGAGAGTGGCGTCACAGATCAACCTGTGCAGTCCGCACAGGCTAAGATGGGACAGCACTTTCCTCCTAAAATCGTTTTAGCTAAGAAGATTTTTCCTTAAAATATATAATTTAAATATATAAATACAATAAAAATACAATACATTCGGAATGCAGGGGCTAATCTGTGATGACACGTTATGCACCTGAAATAAAACCTATTGTTCCAATAGCGAGAATCAAATATATTGAAATGTTATTGATTATATATGGCTTTTTATGAAGGCTTCAAAATTCGTTGTTCTATTTATTGCGTAATTAGAAACGTTTACGGCGCTAACGCGAAACTGCAGTTACAGACACTCAGTGTGCAAATCATAATAATAATAATACTGATTGATATGTAAATGTTAATATATGTTGCACGATAGAACATCACACGAATAATGTAGATCAATACAAGTTTTTAAGCAGATGAGCCTCGATCTGGGAAAACTTGGTTTAATGCATTAGCCAGGCTTATCAGGGACTATGAATTCCGCTTTCTTGGAATTGTGGTTGAAAGGAAAAATCTGGTTTATGCTGAATGTGCAGTGCCGATTGCATAGGCTTATCAGGGGCGACACTTTACGCACATGCATTAAACACAGTTGTTGTTCCAGAATGAGGCTTCTTTATTAAGAATAAACAAGAAAATTGCCGTACCTGCACATCTTTCTTAAATTTCGCCATCCGCATATTCTCATTGATACCAATATATAATATCGTATCAACTTGATCGCATACAAAGTACCGCCCCAATCTCAACAAGATATATTATACATGTATGATACCGAAACAAAACCAACACATTTTATATGCGTCTGATACTGTGCCTGATGTAACCGGACACCACCATTAAGAACCGCGCGGTGCTCGTTCATTATAGTCAGATCACCTAAACACATTGTACATACTTTTGCTATACCGATTTAGAATTTACGTTACATACGGATTTCATTTCTCAACACACCCTACATACCGACGTTAACAATACTTATATAATATAATTTGATGAAAACCTGTTTTCTGTAAGTTATTAGAGGGATCTTTTCACGCTTTGGTAAATTGACAAAATTGAAAAAAGTTGTTTCAGATTCGTAAGTTTTCGTTTTAGTTATGATATTTGTGAGGAAACAGTAATACTGAACATTAACCATGCTCTAATATAGCCATTATATGCATCTTTTTAAAACCTAAAAATTATAAAGCGTTGCAACGCGAAACGATTGAATAATTTGGAGAGTTCTGTTTTTGTCGTTAAATTTTGTGAAACTACGAAGATTGCTTATATAAGGTATAAAATACATCACGATTGCGTATGCAGGTCGATACATCTGTAGTCGAGAAGACGCTGGACGACCTGTAAATAAATCTCAAATACACACACAATTGCGTACTCGGCGAAATAGCTCAGTAGGCTAAAGCGTTTTTACTTCAGGACTCTGGCAGGACTCCAGGGGTCACTGGTTCGAAAACTACTCCGGACAATGTTCTTTTCCTTTTTTTATTTTTTTTCTTGATTTTTTACTGGAGCTTTTATGATCCAATGTTTACATTTATCAATATAAAGCAATATTATAAATAAGTTAAAAAATGCCAAAATCTGTGAAAAGGCCCCTTTAAGTTGCCCTTCCCAACCCTGTACTTTACTGCAAGCATCGGTATTATATACGCTGTAAAACACACGGGTTGAACTTTAATTATTATCATAATTTAAGCGATCATTTTGCAGGCAATCGTGGTAATTAAACAACTCAGACTAGCGCCATGGTTTAATTTATACTCATAAAAAGTCCATTGTTTATTAAAACCATACGCATAAGAACGCAGAAGTTGTTTATTAACCGCTAGACAACACTATATTGGTAGGAAAATGCAAACATCCGTTGCCTTTCTTTACATGTTAATACTACCACCGAATGTGTATCCGAGTAGAAGCAATAATTGAGTCGCGTTCTAGGAAAAACGGGCTTAATGCATGTCTTAAGGGCCGTCCCAGATCAGGTTGTGCAGTCCGAACAGTCTAATCAGGGACAAAGTATTCCGCTTATAGGGTATTTTTGGTTTTAAGCAAGTATATACTTAGCGAAAATCATGTTTAGTCTGAATTTGTTTATAGAAGATACCTCCTTTAAACGATAGTCCTTTAAATCAGAAAGTTTGTTCCCTAATTAGTTTGTGCAGACTTTTAGACGTGCACTGTGTGCAACTCGTCTGATATTCGAAAAATTAATCCGAGGTTTTAGCCATTCTCGAGATGGGTGCGTTATTTTTTTCTCAGTTTTTGATATTGTGAAATAATTAACAATGTCATGTTGAAATTACCCAACCATCCAGGTGGTCTCCACGGCGTCATTGGAGGCAATGAAGTTAATATCATTGACGTAGTAAATATCCTTCGGCATTTGACCGTAATGTACTATTTAGCAACGTTTATTTTAAGAGTACAATATATGTTAACGCCCTCTTTTATAGGAAGCTATGAGAATACTTATATCCAAGTAAAATTTTAAGTCACGGGTAGAGAAACAAGCTTGCGACAAAAGAGCAGATGTTAAAACTTGATACGGCGTCCTAGAAGTGATTGTTACACGCTCTGCGACGCACTCGAATTTGAATCCAGTATCGTATTTTCAGTATTTTATTGCTAAGCAAAGAATTACCAAATAGTGGGCTTTGTTTTGAATCTCAGGGCAAAATCATGATTTGCTAAACAATAAAATGTAAATGAATGCAAATAAATAAATACAATATTTAAAACTTTCAGTTGCGAATTGTAGGTTCTCATTCAGGAATTTCTTTTAATGGTTTTCGTTGATATTATCAACATTCTGGCCAAGTTTTAATAAGATTCAGTCCAAAATATAGCAAAAGAGTAGTTTCATGAGTTGTATGTGTGACTTTGTGTTTAGACGCCAGAGGCGCACATTCAAACTCATCCAAGGCATTATCGAGATAAACATTTTGACCAATTGTAAACATATTGAATCATAAATGCGGCGCCTATAGTGGTTAGGCAGATTTTCTAAGAGTTTCAATGATGACGAACGTGGTTTAAGATGCAAGTGACTAACCTTCAAACTACGTGCTCATGTGAGCTACAAACGGATCAAATCAGGCTTTAATAATTCGTGTTATTTCATTAAAACTATACACAATTCAAGGAAAAATCATCTATATGTATCAGTCCTGTGGAATCAACTTATATATAACTGTAAGAATTATAATAATTACTGTAGTGGCTGCATGTAACATGTGATATTTAAGAGATGCATTAACACTGCATTACGTTCAAGATATACATTTATAACACTAATTAAAACGCAGATACATTTAACAGGTATTCCAAAGAGTATCTAACAAATCTAAAACGTTGATTTAGCTCTATGGGAAAATGTGAAGAATTCATAAAGAACATAATAAATATGTCAATATGTTTATCTTTATGGATTGTGTTTCCTTAAAGTTTATAAAGTAACAAACATGAAACTTGAATTTCAGAATTCGCTTATAGTTCACCTATTGTAATACTGTACATATGTTTCACCTGTGTATAATTAACCACTTATAAGGCGAAGAACACGCCGAACGTGCCAGTTAGCAGCATTAATTGTACCGATATAACGCAACGAAAGCTCGTAGATATTTAACGCCCTTTCATAGTCTCCTTCCATTTCATAGCAGTGTCCCAGCATGTTACGTGCTGTCTCGCCATGATACAAGTTAAGTTTATTTCTTATATCATACATACAAGACTCCAATGTTCTTAATGCCTGTAGCTGATTATCACGTTCACCGAGTCCCCCATACGTGAGATACTGCAGATAGTGTAGGAATGGACGGGCATCCACCTCAGCAAAGTCCATCCAATCTTTTTCAGTGTAATGTCTCTGTGCCACTTCCTCTTCAGTGATATTGCGATTCATTTCAAACAATAAAATGAAAGGGGCACAGTGCGATTCCTGTCTTGAAAAATTTACACAGAATGCGAATGGCAGTTCACCGTTGTCAGTGTTGCCTAATAGTATATCAGCAAACACCTTCAGATCACCGTCTCCCAGTATGTGTCTACATCCACACACAGCCTTGACCTTGCTGTGATACCTCCTCTCCACATCCTCCAACACTTGAACTGCCGCTTGAAGATGACCACTGCAGTATAGCATAGAAGCAAACTTTAAGCGACAAGTAGCTACATCCGAATTTAGGGAATATTGGACACGCCTTATATTTTCGCCGTCAAGAACGTTTTGTAGTCGCAAATAGTAAGATGATTGAACTGAAATTTGTAACGCATAAAAGTGTTTAATCAATTCAAGAGCAGCAGTTTTTGACATGGCATCTGTTGAGTTTTCACAACAATTGCGTATTACATGTTTTAATTTATGCTCGAAGGTTGAATGAGAACTGCTCTGTTCATGTTGCATTTCTGTTAACAATTGTTTCAATCTATTCAAGTACTCACACGTCAGCAGTAATCTGATGCTGTTATGTAAAAATACACCTCTTAGTTCTCCAGCCTGTACATTATGACGCATACTACACGCTTGTAACCGACAACTTATATTATCTATACCAATACAAAAAACATCTTGTAAGTTATTCCTTATCAACGAGTCTATATACACTAAAAGGCGTTTCTGCAGCAACTTTGAGAGTTTCCCATCGAACAAGTTCACACCTTCTATGATATAATGCGGAAGCCTTCCCAATCTCAGCCATCGCCTTAATACGTGTAAACAGAGCAAAAGTACAAACATAAGGTTGTGTTCGCACCACAGACAAGGATGTGTTCTTTCTATGGTGAAAAACATTATAGTTTTACAATGAAAGCTTGTAATAGCATCCCCCACAATGTTAGCAAAGAATGATTTTTTGATTAGTTTTAAAACAATGTAACATTTTATTTGAGTCATATTGAAGCTAAACATCAACATTCGTTCTATCAGGTTTGGAGACAGTCGCCATTCTTCACGCTTGTAATCGCTGTCTGGATGTCCTGCTGGTACCAGGAAACACGGAGCTATCCGTGCAGCCTCGAGAAGCTGAACAGGTGGCCAGTGTTTACCTCTACATCTGTCTATCCATTGCTGTATTTCAGGAAGAGGTTTGCGTACATGAAATGCTTGTACAATATCCCAGTTAGGCACCCAACTCACAGAAGGCCCATTTTTAGTTGCCTCCCCTGCATCTCTAACCGTATACGCGATGTTATTTTTCCATCTTTCAGCGCTTAACAGTATTTGCCCAGAATCTTTCCTTACCAACATTTCATCGGTCAGACTGGTCACTGGTTCCGGTGTGTAGTCTTGGATGACTTGTAGCAAGTACTGTTGAGGTGGAGTGGTGTTGTCGTGGAGCATCAGGAGGTTCAGAATCCCAGCCTTCCAGTCTTCCCAGACTGTCATGATATTACATTTATTGTAGCTTAATAGGAAATCAATATCAGACTGGATACCGGGAGTTGTGGTCCCTTCCGACTGGCTCCCGAAATGAAAACACTCAAAGTTCATTCCTTGTAGTTGACGTGCTATTTTCTCAAAGTGCTCCCTCTGCAAGTAAGTTCTCCTCCGCTCCAATACAGTTTCCTTCCCAGCGCCACTGTCGTAAAGTGCGTTAAACATCCGAATAGACAATTCTGTGAAATTCTCTGGAATCTAAATATGCATATATGATATTACTTTCAATTAGTTTTGATCATTTGTACGTATATATTGAGCATAGTTTTGCAATATTTTCGATACATATTGCGTACATTATTTGTTAAATTTTATATAAATTACTTACATGTTTGTGTTGATAACTCTTTACTAGTACATCTTTTTTTATCGTTTGTATCAAATATGCAGCAGATGAAATATATCAAAACCAAATGTATTTATAGTACTTAATATAAAATAGTTTTAAGTATGCAAGTATATTAAATCGACAAACATGTATACGAGAACTGATAAATCTATACGCGCGCTGATAGATATAAATCAGATATGATTCAAAATCAATAGATTGAAGTCTTATTTAAAATTGTGATTTGCTCCGTTTGATGGAAGAATATATTTCCAAATGAAGGATGTATGTGTTTTGATTTTTTTTAACCGAACATGTGTCATTATGTAAATGTGGATGCACAGGTTGCCTGATTGTGAGTTGGAGACCGACCCTTCGGTTTGCATGCCTGCAAGTCGTTGTTTCAGTAAGCCAGTCAGAAAGTATATCAGTCACTCCTTGTGTCTAGGCTGTCTATCTATATATTTGTCTGTCTGTCTGTTCGCCCACTCTGCGTGTCCAAAGAAAGACTGACTTACTTCTTGAACGATGCCTGTCTGTATTCTTATCTTCAGATTAGCCTATGCAGTCATCATAGGCTGATCAGGGACGACACTTTCCGCCGAAAGTGGATTTTTTTCTGAAGAGTTTTCTTTTAAAAGAGAAGAACACCAAAAAGCGGAAAGTGTCGTCCCTGATTACCCTGTGCGGAATACACAGGCCGGTACTGACTGGCTATTGTGGGACGATATTTAAGGCACATGCCCTAAGCCCCGTTTTCACAGAGTGCGCCTCATGTTTATATGTGGCTTTCTTGTCTGTCTATTTTTACATTTCTGTGTGGTCAACAATTTGTGTGTCTCTCAGTCAGTTTGCCCGTAAATCTGAGAACGTGTTCTGTATTCCTTATGTTCAGTATAAACTATCAATAAAAACAACTAGTTTACAAACAAATGCTAATGCTATACCTGCATGATTGATTGAAGGTTTTGATAACGCTTTTTGTTTGACGTTCTTCTGACACTAATATCGCTTTCCTATTAAAAAAACATGTACCATGATTAGCAAAAATTATATACTAGAAACTCTGTTTATACGATTCGAAATTTGGATGAAAATATAATTGCAATTTAATATAAATTTATATAAAAGTACACACCAGTTACATGGTCTACTTGATCAAAGTAACATGCCTGTAATTGGCTTTTATGGATAATCATATCCAACATATATTTAAATCAGATTGTTGAAAATCACAATGCATTAACAACTTATGTTGTAGAATAAATACATAATTATTTAGTATTCAAGTGTTTTGCTTGTGTATTCGTAAAAAGGAAATATTTAGAGGATTATACACGGCTGAGCCGGGGCGGGCAGTGATAATCTGCCCGCAGGAAGCATAACGGCCTGTATTAACGTCTATAAAATATACCTAACGTTGTTTTGTTTTCTTTGTTTTATTTTTTTTCTAAAATGTATTACAGAACCAGCTTTTTGTACTTATATTTTCATTCAATTGATTACGCAGTTAATAACGTGTTTTTGTGACATAATTTCTGTGACAAAACAACAGTTTTAGCTATTCGGACATGGAAGGTTTATATAAAATATTTTGGAGCATCGAACGAAAACAAAAACGTATTTCGGATTGTGCATTTGTCGTGCACAATTGGAAGCTTTGATACAATTCTTGTAATCGCTCCGACAAGTAATGCAATTTTATAAATCATGTTTTTGGTGACAGTGGGTAGCATTCGCTACAATCATTTAAAGGGGCCTTTTCACAGATTTTGTCACTGTGACCTTGACCTTTGACCTAGTGACTTGAAAATCTATAGGGGTCATCTGCCAATCATTATCAATGTACCTATGAAGTTTCATGATCCTAGCCATAAGCGTTCTTGAGTTATCATCCAGAAACCATTTTACTATTTTGGGTCACCGTGACCTTGACCTTTGGCCTAGTGATCTCAAAATCAATAGGGGTCATCTGCGAGTCATGGTCAATGTACATATGAAGTTTTAAGATCGTAGCCATTAGCGTTCTTGAGTTATCATCCGGAAACCATTATACTATTTCAGATCACCGTGACTTTGACCTTTGATATAGTGACCTGAAAATCCATAGGGGTCAGCTGCGAGTCATGATCAATCTACCTATCAAGTTTCATGATCCTAGGCATAAGCGTTCTTGAGTTATCATCCAGAAACCATTTTACTATTTCGGGTCACCATGACCTTGACCTTTGACCTAGTGACCTGAAAATCAATAGGGGTCATCTGCCAGCCATTATCGATCTACCTTCCAAGTTTCATGATCCTAGGCATAAGCGTTCTTGAGTAATCATCCGGAAACCATTTTACTATTGCGGGTCACCGTGACCTTGACCTTTGACCTAGTGACCTCAAAATCAATAGGGGTCATCTGCGAGTCATGATCAATAAACCTTTGAAGTATTATGATCCTAGCCATAAGCGTTCTTGAGTTATCATCCGGAAACCACCTGGTGGACGGACCGACCGACAGACATGTGCAAAGCAATATACCCCCTCTTCTTCAAAGGGGGGCATAATTAGTAAAAATGAGAGATCAAAGATACTTTAAAAGTGTAGAAATCAATAAGCTTCAAATGACTTGTTGTTGCGCAACAATAAAATAGTGAAATCTTGAAAGCGCCTTGTCGCTCGAAGCCCCTTTATTTACCAGCAGCCAATGATATATTCTAGCATATAATGTCGTGGGTGCCTTTAAACTGCAGCAGATGGTCAATATGCACTGCCAGCTCTCATTTAGAGGTTCAAGAGAATACAAAATTCCATATTTTGAGCACAAAATAAGTACTTATGACTATTTTATGGTGGCAATCAGGTGAAAATGGAGGTTCATAACCGAGCGAAAGAAAAAATGCTGATGTTCGGTGTTTAGACTGGAAGGAAAGGTTAAAATGAACAAGATACATAAATGTAAGCAAGCATTATAAGCTAAGCAATGAGGTTCCATGTACTAACAGGGGCAGAAAGGGAGCTCAGATCAATGTAGACTTCCTGAAAGGGGTTTCTAGTACTTCTTTGGGGACACAGCTTCACGCAGAATTCTCAACACAACAAATATCATCGATCCAGGTCAACTTTGTATGCAAAGACAAGCGAATAAGGTCAATAATTCCCTTACATCACTGAATGAGAGAAGCATGTACCAAATAAAAAACAAAACTGGTTGCTGAGAAAGTGACACATTATGGCAAAAAGATCCCTCTAAGGTAATTACATGATGAAGGGGACACTTGCTACAACAATCCTATGTTTAAGTCCGATGCGACATCCTTTCAAGCCAGAACATTAACAGTAAGCATTTTGTGAGAAAACGATACCAAACACAAGCTAATTGTAGGGTTACAAGAAGCAAATCAACTCAGCTGTACTGCATACATGCTCAGGAACAAGGATAAACCTGTTAAGTGTCAACTTCCCCTGCCAGCAAAGCACGAGCTTTACGTGTCGGGACGCGGAACTATAGATTCAAACTGCACGGAGAATTGCACAACGGCGAGGGTTTGAGTGACCACAAACCTGATTATGGCAGTATTTCACACTCTTAGCATCATTCATATGCTTATTTGCTTGTGTACATGATAATAATTTAGTAATATTACCTGTTTTGCCATCAATAACCCTTATGCAGTGGTCCTCTGCTTAGTCGCAGACATTCCTCTACCTGAAAAAGTCAAAATACCCAATAGAAATAGATATAAAATGAAAAAAAGGCATGCATTTATGTATTTTAAGTGTATTTCTATAAATAATATGAAGTGATAAAGCTTGTTATATTCATGATTGTACTAAATATGAATGCTGGCTCAGCTAAGCTTCTGCTGCACTGTCCAAACTGTAAAATTGTCTGCCATTCCATGTCCGTGAAATGGGGCTCTGTTTGAATGTTAATGCTTTATGCACAAGCTATTGTTGCGTTATTGGACCACGGAGACCCAGGTGTTGAATTCTGACTTCATGTAGCACATTAATGCTACACGGTCAACCAATATGCCTTTCAATTTAAGTTGGAAAGCATTTAAGCCTTTATTCGGCTATATAAGGGTGGGGGATCAACTTGAAAAACAACTATTCCGGGTCAAATCATCTGAATTCATGCACTTAATGCACTTATAATCTTCTCTTTTGCTAAGAAATGACCAAAAATCAGCTTTCCCAGTCATATTTTGCACTTGCAGATGATTTTTCATTTTTACCTAAAGTTAGTTTAGGTCACAATATACCAAAAGAGTTCCTTAACAAATTCAATGTAAAACCGACAACTTCAATGAAAAATAAAGTCAAACTTTTGCGCGTAGACACCCCCATACCCATACCTTTTCTTAAAGAGCATGCCAAGCCGAATGGATTTACACAATAAAAAAGATAGGTCATCCAGTATGTAAAAAAGAACTCGACGCCAATCAACGGTCACTGTTCTAAGGCCACCTTTTTACAGGCTGATCTCCAGTTGATGAGGGTTTTCATGCCATCTGTCAAAATCTCATGTAGTCTCCAACCTATAAGCAAAACACTGAATTTGTAGTATACAACAATGTTTTCCCTACCACATGCACACAGAAATATTAAAAAATAAAGTCATGGCAAGTGCCCATACAGAGAACTGTGTCTTCAAATAAATGACGTTCCATTCTTTAAAGTGTATAGCATTGAACACGAAAATGATTTAGCATATTGTAACCTTAAATTATATATGCTTCTAGATTGGTCATTATAATAAAACATTACGAAGTGCCCGATGCGCGAACATCCCGGAACTTGATCTACGCATGTTCAGTTTGAATAACCTCATCTTGATTGGGCGTCAATTGCATCATTACTTTAAATTGCAACATACCCAGATGTTTACACGACAGTTTAGAAAAATGGCGGCCGCATGCTTTAAAACCTATTACGTCATTGTAGGCATTTAAATAGGCAATTTAATCCTGCCTCTTAAAAACGCGTATATATCAGGTTATTGATATGACGCTCAAATATTTTATCGACCGATCGGGCTATTATATAAGCATTTAGGATCGACAGACCGGCCCAAGAATCGACTCGGACTTCGGGCTTATAGGCTAATTCGAAGACTGTTTTGCATTGTATATGATATAAAATATGCTTTAATGCAGTATAATTGTTATATCCAGGCCTTTATTTTTAGATCTAATATTAGAACAAGTGGGTCATACGTCCAAGGTTACTTTACTGCCCCAATTATTTGGTCGGATTTTAAATGAACAGAAGACAACGGATCATTCAGCCGGATTTAATTTGACAGCAAGATAACGGGTCAAACTTGTAAAACTGAAATTACACAATACACTGTACAAAAAACTTACAAATTACATGACAAAATAATCTGTAAAATAACAGCTTTACACAACTATTAAAAATGTAATCTTAGGCCTTTAGCATTATACAAGCATTGCATAGATCAGATTTTACTGTCCATCACTATGAGCATTTAGGATTCAAAACAATAAAAGGCAGCAGGGCTTAACATTAAGGCATGTCTGAACGGCATTCACTGCCTGTACCTAGGTCCGTACTAGCAAATGTTCCAGTAACATGCCCGACCGGTCGTGTGTATTTTGGTCGGGATTATGTGTTCTATATCAATAAACTGCGTTTTAAATAAGCTTTTGAAAGATGCAAAAATCTTAATACAGTATGATCAAATGACAATTAAATCCCAGATTGGAGTCGGAGACTACAAACAGATCGTTACTCAAAATAGATTTGTAACCCCTGATTGCAATCAAAACTAGAAATGGCGCGGCAGAGGCCGAAGCGTATCCCCACGCCGAATGTTTGACCTAGGTGTGCCCCAGGGTTGGTAATGGGGCCATGCATAGCTGAGATTGACCGTATTGTCATAAGAGAAGTTCATCATCAAATAGAAGTGAATTGGTGTAGAAATGAAGAAGTTATAGTAAAAGGCAATTTTGGGTGGGTGTGACATATGTGGGCAGGGCGCCCCAGGGTTGGTAACTGTGCCATGCATAGTTGAGATTGACCATATTGTCAAAAGAGAAGTTCAGTATCAATTTGAAGTGAATCGGTGTAGAAAAGAAGAAATTATAGTAAAAGGCAATTTTGGGTAGGTGTGGTCTATGTGGGCGGGGCCCCAGGGTTGGTAATGGGGCCATGCATAGTTGAGATTGACCGTATTGTCATAAGAGAGGTTCAGTATCAATTTGAAGTGAATCGGTGTAGAAATGAAGAAATTATAGTAAAAGGCAATTTTGGGTGGGTGTGGTCAATGTAGGCGGGGCGCCCCAGGGTTGGTAATGGGGCCATGCATAGTTGAGATTGACTGTATTGTCATAAGAGAAGTTCAATATCAATTTGAAGTGAATCGGTGTAGAAATGAAGAAATTATAGTAAAGGCAATTTTGGGTGGGTGTGGTCTATGTGGGCGGGGCCCCAGGGTTGGTTATGGGGCCATGCATAGTTGAGATTGACCCTAATGTCATAAGAGAAGTTCAGTATCAATTTGAAGTGAATCCGTGTAGAAATGAAAAAAATATAGTAAATGGAATTTGTTGGTGGGTGTGGCCTATGTGGGCGGGCGCCCCAGGGTTGGGATTGGGGCCATGCATAGTTGAGATTGACCCTAATGTCATAACAAAAGTTCAGTATCAATTTGAAGTGAATCCGTGTAGAAATGAAAAATTTATAGTAAATGGAAATTTTTGGTGGGTTTGGCCTATGTGGGCGGGGCGCCCCAGGGTTGGGAATGGGGCAATGCATGGTTGAGATTGACCGTATTGTCATAAGAGAGGTCCAGTATCAATTTGAAGTGAATCGGTGTAGAAATAAAGAAGTAAATGTAAAATAACCTAAAAAAATGAGTGATAATTTCTGACGCGGCCCCACCCCAACCGCTATAACTTTTGACCCAGGGGTCAGATCAAAATTCCAAATAGTGCAGGGTCGCACATATGCTCATAGCTACCATGTGTGTAAGTTTCAAGGTTCTAGTGCTTTTAGTGTAGGAGGAGATAGTGGCCAGGACGGACGGACAGACAGACGGACGGCGGAGATAACCACAATATCCCCACCTTTTTTTCAAAAAGCGTGGGGATAAAGAGGCCAACAATTCAGAAAATCCCCGGCGGTTTTCCTGGTTAAACACGTCAGTACCTATTTTGAAACGGAATTCCGATATATACGGTTTTGATTGGTTTCCTAGAAGTGATGTGTTTTCTTGATAAAAATACATTTAAAACTAAAAGCCGGGATCGCCCAGGATTGTCCGGGAACGATGAAGGTATAATAAAACTCGACATTAACACAAAATAATATAAAATTATTATTTATTTATCAATTTTAAATAATTTTAATTTGTTTGATAGTTTAGAAGTGTTTTGACAATCATCTTTACGCAATTCAATAAGCAAAACTAATATTAATGGTCGATCCCGGCTTTTAGTAGAGAGTTAACTTTGTACAATTGTTTCGACTACTGTAACACGTTATTTGTTATTTTGCGACACCTAAGACTCACTTACCGTTTGTTGTCAAACGGCAACCGCGGCAATCTATGTAAAAAGGTTTGAACATTCATGTCGTTGTTTAAGTTTGGCTTTACGGGTGGGGATGGGTGTTCCGCGGATAAGAAAAGAAAAGGTAAGGAGGAAAGTAAGAGAAAGTATGAGGGAAAAAAACAAGGAAATTTCTCCCGAAATGGCGTGAAGATTACAAATGGATGTCTTAAGTAGATTAATATTGAATTCATTAGCATAAGAAAGGCAAGCTAATAAGAATGATTGAATCATAATTGCGCATCTCCACGCACAAGAAAATACAAGTTAAATGATGAATATAAAGGTTTTGATAATACTTTGGTTGGGGCACATGAAAGATTGGTTCTGAATTTACTAGCCCGAATGGGCTAGTTGAAAAAAAATTAGTGTTTAGCCCTGGGCATTACTGAACGCTTAAGGAATAATGGATTTAGTTGAGTTATTCAAATAATTACTTCCAAATAACAGCATATCACATCAATGTTGCAATAACTACATTTAACTTACACAACGGTGAGACCAATTGGATTTGACCAGATATCGAGGTATGCAGGGCGTTGTACTAGTAGCGATGGGCACAAGGGAGGCAACTGCGTACGGCTCATTTATTACTGAAAAATTCCTGCGGTAAATCTCGTTCATAAAAAAAGTGCCAATAGGGGGTCGGAATTATGTCGTTTTTAACGTGGTTTTCGATTGGATATGGTTAAAATAACCACTAATCATATAAGTTAATACATTTATGTTCGCGGGCAAAGCACTTTCGTTTCTGCACAGTTGCGTAGAAGATTAAAAGAAAGCCTCAGAAAATTTCCGAGATCGAGAAAAATAGGTAAGATACATTGCCCAGTAGAAAAATTGCTTATATTTTGTAGGTTAATCATTCTCCTTTCCATTCATGCCACTAATTGCTTTGCAAAATGTCGTGATTCTGCTGGTTGTTGCTAATGCATGGACTCACTATTGACCGGTTTCATGAATGGCAAGATGGCCGCCGTTGTTGACAATTCATACGACGTAAATATCAATTGTTCTTTTTTTCCTCTGTAAAGTTGCCAAAAAATGTGTTGTACGTGCTTAACATCATTGAAGGATATATTTATGACGACATTATATCGTAATGGTAGATTTCATTCGTATATCTGTAAATAGACGTTTCGATAATACAAAATACAGACTTGCACAATTCGGACAGCAAGTATTTCGGATATAGCATTAATGATACAAGATACAATAATCTTTATTTAACGTCGGGTGTGAACAACAATTTGATACGGTTACTGTATTTTAGTTATATTATGTAGATATATTATATCTTTGATTTCAATTATTCTTTTTGCAGACATATGTCTGATACTAATAAGTCAGAGTCTCAGGATTGGGAAGAGTTTGACTCGGAGTCTGACAGTGAGCATTCAGAGCCTGACAGTGAGCGGTCGGAGCCTGACAGTGAGCGTGTATCACCGCAGCCAGGTCAATTTACACAAGACCAGCCTTCAATAGCTGAAAAGTTTAAGCTTCCACATCAGGTACTAGATAAAAAATAATTTGCAATGTTAACCAATAAATATTTTTCTTAGTATATAAATGACATTTTCAGCAGAATGACATTTTGAAACATAAACCCCATGTAATTTTATTTTATGGCAATGAATCGGTCATTTTGAAATACATTTATTATCAACATTAATTAATCATCATTTTTGTAATTCACTAATGTTTATGCAATTGAAATATATACTGTTATACTTAATTTTACTTTTAAGAAGTCAGATATCACAAAATGTAGTTTAAGAAGACAGATATAACATAATTGAGTTTAAGAAGACTGATATCACAAGATAAGGAAGAGCAGTCTTTTTTTTTAATTCTAAAGCTGTAGCCTAATCTGGTCTACAATCCCTCAGAAATTTTCATAAAAAGGTTACATCCTCTCAAAATTTTTCATTATATTCATGCACTTATCCCAAAGAAAGAAACTTACACCTGGAAATTTCATTCCCCTATGACTAACATTGCGTGAGTTGTATCCCCAAATTTTGGGTTTCACACACTTTTTCCTATATAATATGAAGGCTAAGGCCCCTTCCCCCAACAGCCTTAAAAAAGCCTTGAATGGTAAAAACAATGAACCTTTAAGCTATTTCGTTTACGAAAGTCCCTTCTTAAAGAAAATCCAGTTGAAGCAGAAAGTGTTGTGCCTGTGTGGACTAAACAGGCTAATCTGGGATGACGCTTTAGGCTCATGCATTAAGCCCAGTTTTCCCAGAGTGCGGCTCAAATGTTCATTTACATGTAACAGATTACCGCAAGAAGCTGCCGTTTGTGAATGCGGCCCCGATAGAGGAGATTGAGGCAAAGAAGCTGAAGGCAGCGGGAGGAAAAGAAAAGAAATCAGGAAGAAATCGCCATAGGCGATAACTGAATATAAGATTTTTTAAACCATTGGATAGGTTTGTTAGTCACCTATCTTAGGAAAAATACTAACAGATACATTGAAGTTCATATAACTAGTGTTAGGTCTTATTTAAATAAGAAGAATTTTGGTTTTTGAACTTATTTAATGAAGCAAATGATTTTACTTTTGTTAAAAATGTGTTACAGTGACTTTTGTCTTCATGAGTATTGGCTGTTGTTCTTGTGGTGTATTTATAATTTGAGGACTTATTTTACCTAATGGACAATTTATTTTAATTTAGTGAACAACATATAAAACTTGTCAAAACTATTGAAAGCCCCCATAAGAATTTCACCGTTTTGTAGTGACCACTATGTCTGCTCATGACACTGTCGGTCTGACACGTGAGAGTGCAGTTGTTGTAAATTGATACATCAATCGTCATTTATGAAAAATTTCAATCTTTGGGATTAGTTTTTGCCTATATGCCACCTTTGACTGACAAAAAAACCCACATCAACAATGTTGTTTGTTTTTTTACTTGAACAACTCGTCATCGTGATTGGGAGGCATGTGTCATTTTAATTCATCATTATGTAATGTCGGGTAATTGGACATTTCACAAGTATTTATATATTGTGTATGCACAACAAATATAAATTGTGTCAACAAATTATGTGTCAGTTCCACATTAGTTATCATTGAAAATAAAACCTTAAAAAAGCTTCAGGATTGTTGTTGATAGCAGTAAAGACAAAGGCTGTTCATGCACATAAATATATATTTGTATGCCCCCTTTTATTTTGCCATAAACTGTGCAGTAAAAAGTGCAAAACCAATAAAAAATATTTGTTCTTAATATGTATTAATGTGTTTTATGTCTAAAAAGGCATTCACATAGATAAAAAAAACTTATAAATGGCCAAAATAGCTGGTTTAATGCAATGTCAGTTGTTTGCTGGCAATGAACCAGATTTTTGGCAGAAAAAAACAGCAGAAAAATTCACCTATTTTTTTACGTGTTTTTAAAAAATCATAAAAAATCTATTTTTCATCCAAATAAAAAAAGAAAGACATCATTATGTTTGTTTTAAATAGTATAACATCAATGCCAAATATCATTCAAATATTCCCATTAAAAAAATCATTGCCTCTTGCTAGTACTAGATGGCTGTAAAATGATACAAAACATAGGTAAATAAAAAAGGAACTGGATCTATCATGTATTACACATATGATGAGTTACATAAGATTCAAGAGGAGGGTTTACATTGAACAAATGATAATCCGAAACATAAAAATGGAACGAATCGTAAAAGTACGAACGAACACAAAATCTTATCAGCAAAATAGTAAGAAAATCGCTTAACAATCTAATAAATCAAGTTTGTATAATAATCAAATACATAAAAATGTATCAAAATATGCTCTTTCTATTTGTTTACCTGGACAGTGAAGCTTGCAAAGGGTTTTTTTAATTTAAGAAAAACGTGACCAAACGATTTCTTGTAAAAATTATTGACCTTTTCGACATTATTTTAAGGGAGACAACTCTGAGTGGATTTAGTGAGGTCGGGGGGGGGGGTACTCGATAAACTACTGCAGTGCGTCTGAAAACAGTTCTATGTTGAAGCAATTATAATTTCCCAATAATTTGCAGATATGATCTTTTTTGGTAATTTTTTATTAGCTTAGTATCTTTGATATAATTGTCGTTCATGTTAATGCTTTATTTCGATTTCATTGTGTTTAAAATAGGTAAAAACAAAACATGCTAAAGCGGGTGGGGTATGGAAAAATATCTTATTTGTTAAGTTTGGGAAAATTAGAAGTTTGATGGCATTTGGTAAAATACTTTTCTTTAAAAAGAAAAATTATTTTAAAACAGATAACTTTGCTGTATTTAAATGTTATTGAATGGTTTATTGTTATAACTTCTAGAAACTTTTTTTTCAGGAATATCACACTTCACAGTGTCAACAGAAACTGGGATACTGAACTGAGTATCTAATGCTGCATGAAGATCAAGATTTCTTCACCTGGAACTTTATTAACACTTGCAATAAATATTATACATCACCACAGTTACATAACTATGTTCTTTGACAAAATAAAATAAAGATACTTCAGATGTGTGTCTACTTCATACCCTTACATTAAAAAATATCCTACACATTCAGAAATATAATAAAATGGATGGTGGTTTAAGTTGCTACACATCCAATGCTGTCATGTAATCATTTAATATAACATGTGATGTGTTGTTACTTGACATGACTATTAACACTGCTAAGAAAACATTTACTTTGAATCAAAATTAGTGTCCCTGGCCAAATGTCCATTGGCTTAATATCTATATGGGTGAAACTTTCACCTACATCACAGTCATCCTTAATTGGTTGTGTGTTAAGCTATCCCAATTAACTACCAGTCATGGCAGATTTGTTCAAAAGAAGACAAGTATCAATGTTTGAAGAATTGTTATTGCTTTTACAGTCTTGACGCTAACCCCTAGCCCGACAGCCCGGGGCTAGTGATATGTATTAAATTTAGGCTATTAAAGTTTCCAGATTCATATAGTCGGGCTAGTGGGTATTTTAATCTGTTCTATTAAAGCATAAAGATTCAGGCTGCAGTTAGTTGTTCAAAAATGCTAAAGTGAAGACTGCTTGTATATGCTGGTTAGTCTGAGACATTCCAACAAGTAATAACTGTGACAGTTCAAATATTTGCTCATTAAAGTGTGTGTATGTGCAGGAGCTTGTGTGTGTGTTTGGTACAAGCTCATCTCAAAAACTGATTCACTATTTAGTTTTTAACCTAATAGAAGTAAAACTGGACTGTAAAATGAATACTATCATTGTAAAGATTTTGTTGTTGGGATGAAATATTATAAATTGTAATCCCTATGATTAACACAGAAAACATTAACTGAACGCCTATTCTGTTGGTGTAGCAGAGCCAAAAGACCTGGAAGTATAGATGGTTAATGGATGATGTTCCTTATGATAGTACTAGTAGGTACCAGTTGGTTTGTCTTTTTGAATACATCTGATAGTATATTTAATTTTTTTCATTAATAAAATGGGTTAAACTAAGTAATCCTGCTCAGTGGTTGAATCTTCAGGAAATATTAACATAAGCACATAGTTACAATGTATTTGATACATGTATGCCGGTGACCCTCAACTGCAATTTTGGTTACTGACAGGGTAGCCGAACGTGTAATTATTTCTAAGAGATGAACCCGAGTTGAGGCTTAAACTTACCAACCCATGAGTGAGTCAGAGATCAGCACTCTACCGGTTTAACTGGCCGGGGTAAGCTTGGAATCGGGGACTTACTTTTGCTTAATTATGATCTTAAATAATATTATTGTTGTCAATAATAGATTTTTATGTATTTTAAAAGCGCAACAAGTTGGGCTTGCAACAGAAGTAATACAAATATATAGATTATTATACAATTTACAAATTTAACAATAAAGTAGTCTTATGTTTACTGAAATGTGCAAATACCAATTGGATTTTATTTCTAAAAATTTAGAAAAATGAGCTTATATAATAAAAATGTTTATTTTTAATTAGTGGGTGGGTTTAAATTAACTTGCACTCAAAAATTATAATAGTCTGGGGTTGTTTTAATTTCTGACATTTCAGCACACAGTACAGTAACATGAGTAAGGTATATGATCTTGTTATTTTTAGTCAGTACGGGTAGTTAATTACGGAGCCGTTAATTACAATGATACTGAACTATTAATGAGCAGATGGTCGTTGAACGTTATAATAAAAATAATGATTGTTTTTATTAGTAATAAATCGGCAATGTATCGCTTTTATTCTATTTAAAAGTCAAAATATCGGATAAGTAAGGTGTCTGCTGTAGAGCGAATACTGTCAGAACCCCCCCGAACCCTTGATCTCGCGTTATCTCGGCAGTCTCGTTACGCGTGATTTTACAATGTCGAAATCGTGAATAGCGTTGTAAAAATCGGACAGGTTACATACAACTAATAATCAAGCTAAGGGACAACACAGTTACTCACCTGCGACCTGAATATACTGAACTGTTTTTGCATTTTAAAACTCGGTATGATGATTTGACAAACAATGTGGCGTCTAGATTTTTCGCACATTTTTATGGCGGCTTATGTTTAATAAATATATAAATAAATATGGTTTTTAAACTACTCACGTAACACATTTCAAACTCGCCGGAGACATATTGGGGAAACATTTAATTATCTCACCAATTTGTTTACGATTGTTCAATAAATATGGCATCTGGAGTTAACAAGCTTTTAATAATTTGAACTATTCAATTAGTGTTTACCCCACATAACCCAGTTTCGAATTTGGTCGATAAATTTATTTCGACATTTGTCATCTGCGCAATAAATGTGACCCCTAAAGTGTTCACAAGATGTCCCTTTAGCAATTTAAGAAAAACTGCACCACCTCCTGGCAGCCACGGTTTTCAACGGACCAGAACACGTTTTGAAATCGGCCCTGATATCATTGTGACGATTGTTATGGGATATTATCTCTTTCAAATTGAGTTATAAATGTAACATCTAGAGCGGTCAGAAGGTTTCACTATTCAATAAAAATTGCCCCGCCAACTTTTCAACGGACCTGAACAATTTTAGAACTCGGTCGGTATATACTTGAGACAAATGTTCTGACAAAAAATGTGGCATGCAAAGTGTTCACGAGAGGTTTGTTTCAGTTTACCAAATGACATATTTTTGTACTTACGCAATTAATTTTCTTACTCGTTCGCTGTATTACTAGCACACATGTTTGATCGATTTTATGAAGATGGTGTAAAACAGTTGCCTCTAGTGTGACATAAATGTTAACGCACGAACGAATAAAAAAATAGTATCACAAAAAGTCTTAACGTTGTGCGCAGGTTAGCTAAACACAAGTAACTTATAGACCAGTTGATTGGTATTGCTATTGTTAGCCATCATTCATACTCAATGGTTGGAAAAAAGAGTTACTTTAAGTGATCAAGTGCTCAAATAAAGCTGAAAACCGTTAGTTTGTATTGTTAAAATATCATGAAACATTTTATCATAACATGTACTGGCCCTTTATTGACCGTGTAATATTACTGGTGACATTCCCACCTCATTTAAATCAGAGTATGCAAAATCACATACTTTTCATATGAAACCAAGCTGATAAAGTCAATCCCATATTGTAGCTACCGGTATCTAAGTTTGAAGTAAATGTTCACAATCAACAATCAGCCTTAAAATGTTTCGACAATAAATGATGTTGATAACCCAAAATGTCCAATGGACGTTCTAACATTTATCCTGTTTTTTCATGTCAGGTGATTTTATGACATGATATCATTCATATCGGTATAGTGAATGTAAGATAATTGAACTATTATCTGACTTTATCTATTTTTTTCCATTTATAGAACATCGGATGATTTATCTATTTGTACTTTGCCCTTACATGTTATATACAGACAAAGATTGCAAAATATTTGTCTGAGAAGTAGTTAATATGCGTGTGCATGCAATCTTCGGTTTGCTTTTCATATCACAGTGGACACACTGATCCCACAATTAAAATAGAACTAGCTAAGGTGTTCTTACAAATTCAATAAATGACATGTGACTGAAAAATGGCCACAATATTTTTGGATTCATGTTCATTTTCAAACATAACTATGATAACACTATACAGTATTTTGAGATTGCGCAAAAGTTGAGAAAAAAAACACATGTTTTCGATAGATTTTTTAGATTTTATAGATTTTCCTATGATCTAGAAACTTTTTTTTTAAAGAAGCAGTTCATGATATGAATTTTGTTGTTATCACTTTCTGCACGCCGACTAAATGGTCCTAATTTTGCTAATTAAAAGTTTGGAATTAATAAGTACAGTTTTCCATTTTATCGCCTAATGTTTTCAATTTATTTTAGACCTCTATAAACAGAGAGTTGTAACACGATTTTGAAATAGCTGTTGTTACTTGTTATTCATACTTATTTTAAGCGCAGATAATTGGTCACAAATTCTATATAGGTACGTTGTGGCGACTTCAGATAATGTCCAAATATATCTTTATGCGTTACTTAATTTGACGATAGTCTACAAGTTCATGTTGTAGACATACATGTATGACTGTTACGCGATAGCATTCGCATGCTTTTATTAAAAGTTCATTTTGAATTATATGATTTATAACGGTGACTTTTTTTTCCGTCGACTTTTTTAACCATTCAAGCACTCAAATGACTACTGCTGCTTATTTTAACATGAGTGGTCCATAAATATACTACACCATGATAGGTATCAGAGTTCCTTAGTGAATAGTATAGACATGTGACTTGGAAAGAAGTACGTTGTTAAATTAGGAGTTTCCATGATGTGTAACGTTAAATGTCACATTGTAACAGAGTAACGAGCAAAAGATGGACATAATTTTAAAATGTTTTGTCTCATAATCGAAAACCTTTTCTTTATAAATATTGTTTCACTTCTAAAAATAAATACCATTAACGTGTTTTCTTTTATTTCTATTACGATTTAATTTATCACACAAAAAATGTTCATTTATGCAGTCACGATTTCCCGGTCCGTGTGATGAGTATGTTGACACCAATTTATGTCAAATAACGGTTAAGAATATGATTGTTTGTATTTTTATACATCTACGATTCACTCTGACAGATATCAACATAAAGGTATAGATGTATGGAAATACGTATTCAAGTAGCAAGGATAATTACATATCTCGATGGAAAACTTCATATATACCCCCTTTAAAATTGTCGTATCTGGAGTATCTTAATGTTTCGTATGAATTGTGTTAATTGTTTCTGAGAAACTATCTTATCTCGACGATATATTAAAAGACAAAGCAAATTACAGCAGTTTCCAACATAAAAATACGTAAAGTAATGCTAATGATGACCATTTGACAAATATTTCCTAATTTCAGCAGCTTTTAAAAAAGTACTGAAGTTTTTTCCTCCTCCCAAAATGTAAAAATGTTCTAGTTACGACATTTTCGCACGGAGCCGACGAAATAATATAATACTTGGAAAATATATGTTTGTCATATACACACAGTTAATCTTTAACTGCATCATCAGAAGAACAACCGTTGTATAGCATTTGGTCGTTTACCTATTGCAAGATACCTATTGTCGAACAAAAGTTCCGGTTAGAAAAGTACTTTTAGACAACAAAAATTAACACACAATAAACACACTAATAAATTAAATAATAAATATGGGGTAACCTACTTCGAACGCTCATTTCAGAGCAGTGTGGTTTAAAACCTATTTGAGCGAGCTCCAAACATCACACTGGGCCAGAGATTTATTATGAAAATAGTTTGCATCACAACTCATTGCAACACAGTTTTAATAAAACAGCAATTCAAGCGATGTTAATCTAAGTTCTATAGATACCTAAATCTACTAAATGTTTAAATGAAATGCATAGCAACATAATGACACATTAACTACCTCTTGTGTTCGATGTTTTCCCATGTTAACCGAAACTATTGATAATATGCATGTATCTTTATATTCATAGCATGTCATTTTAATCAGACGATGGCGATACGGAGTACGTATACAGCTGAAACCGATATTCATGTACCTACGTAGACTGTATTTGACAACGCGACCTAGAAATCGTAAACGCTCTCTATGGACTTATCATTTGGTAAACAGATTCGTTATTTCATTTTAATACCTTATAACATGAATTACGCTCCAGGAGTAAAATAACGTTATGGTAAATTGTGTTTATAACACGGGTGTTATTTCACTAGTTATATTACTATGCAAATTAGCCGAATGTCTTAAAATATATTCATACGCGCTGTCAAAATAATAAAAACAAACATGGCGTCATTTGACATATCTGTCACCGCCAAGGGGCAGATTGATTGCCAAGGATATGGATCGGAACAGAAATTGTTTTCCGCGGATTGGCCACACTCTACATGGTTAAAATTATTGACAGAGTCTTTGAGGTAGAGATAGAACGGGAACGATTGACCGTGTTGCCAAACGGAGGGACGAACGCTGGCACGCTACGGATGCCGAGACAAGGGCCCAGCAGGTTTAATATCGTTTTTGACTTAGATGTTGATAATTTTTTATCATCAACAGAGCAACAAAAACACTATCGAAAACTGTAAATGGCCTCAAGATATTGAAAGCCTTTTTGCGGAACCTGAAATAAATGAATTCCGTGAAATTCACGAAATACCCGAAGGAGAATTATCATCATCGATTTTTAGTCAGTGTCAAGGAACAGAAAGGCGACGATTATGAGCCGTCTGTAATAAGAGGAATGGTGCGCAGCTTTGATCGCAAGTTACGGAGAAAGGGTTTTGGCCAGACAAGATCGCAGGGTCCTGCTTTTAAGAAGGTAATTGACACATTAGCCATGAAACAGCGTCAACTTAAAAGGAGCGGTAAAGGCAATCTCCCTAAAAATAGTTATCCGCTGTCTGATGACGATATAAATCAATTATGGGCTTCGAAACAGCTCGGTCTATCTACCACTAGTACACTTCTTCAGACTTTATAGTAGTATAACATCATACATTTTGGTTTGCGAAGCTGTCAAGAAAATCGTGATATGTGTTGAGGTGACATTTCCCTGTTAACTGACGAACATGGCCGTGAATATTTGCAGTTCACCGAGAGAGAAACCAAGACGCGTTCTGGTGAGAACCGTAGGGATGTGAGACTTGTTAAGCCGAAAATGTGGGTAAATACACAGAGCCCTGATCGATGCACTATTACTGTTTACAAAACTTATGCCGACAAAAGACCATTCAGTTATTGTAATGCTGATCATCCTTTTAACAATGCGACAACAACTATTCACCTACCTTCACCACAGGAAAAATGGTTAAAACGAAATCCAGTCGGAGTAAACAAGCTTGCCTTTATGTTGAAACGTATGGTGAAGCAGGCTGACATGAATCCTGACAAGCGACTGTCAAACCACAGTACACGGAATTACCACGTCCAACAATTTAATGACAATAACATTCCTCCAAACCAAATCATGCAGATCTCTTATCATAGAAACATTGCCTCTATCAATGAATACAGTCACATAAATCCGATCCAGCATAGGAATATTTCACAGATACTGCACTAGAATTCAAATAAAAACACCTCTATGAACTACTCATTGAATCCCACAACACAGCAGTCTACATCCCTCATGTCGAATGAATCTCGTTTAAATTTCCATGTAACAGGAGGAGTTCAGAGAATCTTCAGTGGTCCAATTCACGGAGGAATATTCTTCCTTCATATACATCAACACGCTAACGAAGCGGGACCATCCAGAAAACGCATAAGATGCAATAGCAAGCCTCGTATTTATCTTCATTTAGATGACGAGTTTAATAAATTCAATACAAAACGACCACGAATGCAAGATCCTATATCTTGAACACTTTATCCGTAACTACGTTAAGCATGCTATATTGAGAACTGATACAACTTCAGATTGTTCAAATGTAAGCAAGACTGTCTGGAATAGTTTAAAATGGATCGTCCAGATATAATTTATATATACACACGTTTCTTTCATTCTGCAGTTGATTTTGTTTATTTAACTTGATTTTGTATTTAATCTTATTTTGTCTCAAGACTGGATATTCTCCCAAATGGGTTGTCGAAATAAGTGCGTGAGTAACAATAGATACACTAATATGAGGAAGAAAAAATTCATTGTTATGAAAAAATAGAATAATGTTAGAAAATTACTTTCAATATATTGTCCTTATAAATGCATGTTTTTCAAGACATAATGGTTTGAATTATAAAGGTTTTTTTATGGTGAATAATATCATTTTAGCACATGCCATATCCTGTTTCCCATGTAATATAATGATTACGAAAATGGTAATCTTTCACATGTGTACTATACATTTTAAGCGGTTTTATTGGCTTTGTTTTCATTCGATTGACCAATATTGTTATTTTGCTGAGATGACGTTGCAACGTCAAATGACGTCACGAAATGTAAACAACATTCGGGAATTATCATTATGTCTGCGTACATATTTATTTAATTTGATAATTTAACAGCATGTGATAAAAAAGATCTGGCACTCGTTGAAATTTTATACCATACTTTATTAAACTCGTCCAGGAAATTCGTTAGTAAGCTCGCCAAAGACTCGCTTACTAACAAAATTTCTGAACTCGTTTAATGAAATATGGTATGATATGACTACTCCTGTCAGATCCTATATATCTTCATAAATGTAATAAAGATGAATACCTCGACTTATTATTGTGTTTGTTTTCTTGTTTAATTATATATGCATTAAGTTGATGCGAACAGTTCATTTAACAGATTACGGAAAAACATCGGCTCGATAAATAATAATCCAGCTGACAACGGTTACAACAACAGCCGATGGGCTAATGTGTTCAGCCGTATAAACCTAAACATTTTATATACGAACGAAACATTTCTCCATATATACATGTTAACATTTCATTTCAACAATATTAATTACG
>NC_068365.1:67310126-67445126 GCF_020536995.1 Dreissena polymorpha | reverse complement strand
ATAAAAACACTCAAGAACTAGCAGTAATGAAACCGTTTGATAACACATAGGCATTAATATATAGCAAAAATTGTCAAACAATGTATCACCAACAAACGAATTTGACGAAACACAAACATAAAAAACAAACCCTACAAAGTAAATACATGATTAAATAATTAGTTTGAAGACTTGTACATGTTTAACACCTAAAATGCCGCCATTTTTTATTTAATTCATGACGTTCGGACTTTGAGAACCTGCCAATATTAAATGAAATAATTTGCATTGCTAATAAGTGTGTACTATTTTTCTTTATTAACTTTAAAGAGGTTCTTCCAAAGTTCAGTTTGTATTTTAACTTACCAATACATTTACTGTACTGATTGAGCCTCCACAAATGTCATTAAACATTATGATGACTTAACAAATTCTGCCATGCATATGAATAACTTTTTTTATTTTGTTTAAACGTTTTTTGAAGCTCATTAAAGCCAATCACTCGCATCTTATAATGCAACAATCATCTTACCTTAATCCATTAATCGACACTACAAATGTCTTGCTTATAGTGCTACATGTCGATTCTACACATGTCCTGCTTTAAGTGCTGCATGCTAACAATGATTTACTCCGTGACACATGCTACTGATTGTCTACCGCGATTTGATGAGACGAACGGCTGATAAAGGGTTGAAGATTTGAACAAAGAACGTCATGGTTTATCATAATTTATTCCCGGGTGATATTTGCAAAAGCATTTTATTGGTCGAGATAAGATTCATGTGCGGGAAAGAGAACTTATTTATCTTAAATATAAGATGACTGCAATATAACATAAGCGTAGCAATTGTTTTCATCATACTTTCATATTGGTACACTAACTTAAAAAGACACATACAATTTTGAAATAAAATAAGATAAACATTCTATACTTTTGACAAAGCGTTTACTGTTTAAAATGACGTCAGCTTCACTGGTTTACAAATAGCTAGCACGCCATAAACCATACATATTGTTTCTTAATATTGCTCAGCATGCAATTAAAATATTTGCATATTCATCAACACACATTTATATTTCCGTCATTTCTTGAAGTGTTTACATCATAAACCAATTGTTCCAGTTTTTGGTGGCAGACGTATTTAAACTAACGAAATTTGTCAATGAAAATAGAATTGCGATTTCTTGTCTAAAGAGTACATGCGCGCTACGTTATATTATTAATTGTTCACATGTTAGATAAATCGATATTTAATTTAAATCTAACTTAACATAATTGCAATCACACATTGTTTATATATTTAGGACAACGTAGCTAGCTACGCATATATGTGAAAGCTAACTGATAGCATCATGCACCGTCCTTGTGATACGTTTACTTCATTTATACCCTGGCCGATATCTGCCCCTTTATAAATACATTTTACACAAATGGTCTGTTCGATAAAGGGCATTTATCTGTTTTGAATTTGTTATTTAATTCCTCGATTGGTAGGGCAACATCTGATTAACTATATCAAAGGTTGTATACCAACAAATTGTACTTGTTATAAAGTGCCCTGCGTAGACCAACGGTAAAACATACGTTCAAATGAATGCACTGCTAACATGGGCATAAATGAACGTTTTTAGAAAGGTTTCAACCAAAAAATGTATATACAATATAGTAAATGTATATGCTATATCATAGTGAAACACGTGCTAGCAAAGGCATACAATTAACTGAATGTCAGAACAAACTACTCATTCGGCTTTACAGATAAATTAAAATTGAAATTACCTCACCGACACTGAAATATCTGCTTTGTTATCTATGTATGAATTGAAGTTTTAGCTGCAGCATCAGTGTCCGTAATTACCTACTCGTGTTAATACTTAAGTATAAAGAATAGACTGAGATTCAAGACATCTTACCCCAAAGTGTAAATAGATTTATGAAAAAGGCTTATGTCATACGCACACTGTTCTATCTAATGAATAATGTAACAGTTTTAAGAATGTGTGTTATTCTTAGACGTAAGTCTAACAATTGGATAATGAATATGGACCTAGGAGTGAAACGACATTACAGCATGTAGCCATTTATTTATGGGAATTTACCTAGTCCCAAAACAGTGTGGCACATAATAAATGTAATACTACAGGAGAAGACTATGACAAACTCAATAATCACACAAGCAATAATAATTGGACTAACATATGTTAAACGGTCCATTATGAGAGGTGTATTTGTAAACCGGTTCGAATGAGCTCTTAACCCCGCACTTGGCATAGATGTATGTATACATCTTTAAGTGTAAATTATTATGTACCTTATAGCATCGCAATTCAAACTAAATAACAATGTATGAGATAGCGATTTTATTTTTTTGTAATTCTTATTTAATAACCACGAAAACGTACACAATTAAATATATATACCAAAAATATTACACTTTGTGAGGCATGATGAAATAAAACTTAAAAACGTATCAACCACCATTCGTCCTCGATGTGTTCAGATGATTACCGAAACGTGATGATAACAGTGATTATCTGCTGGTATCATTATATTCAGACCATTCCATTGTAATCATGTGACCGCTTTTTGATAAGACGAGTTGCCGATAATGAGTCGAAGTTTTGCATACTTATGACAAGGTTTATCATACGATGTTCGTGTGATATTTGCAGCGACAGTGTACTGATCGAGATAAGAGTTTTGTACGGAAAAGCGGACATATTTGTTCTTGAGGACAGAAATATAAATACAACGTAGCAATTGCATTGGAATACTAACATGAAAAGACAAATAAAGTTAGAATGTGTTACAGCAAAGATTAAAATTCAATTATATCGAGCAACCGCATTTTGTATTAAATGACGTCAGTGAGATGTGCTAATAATAGTGTGCACACCATACACAATGTATATATTATTTTATTATTTATAAATATTTTAACATAAAACTTCATATCCACAAGCATATATTGACTTACCCTTTATTTTATTTAAAATTTAATTAAATTTAGTTTATAAATTTAGAATATATTGTATTGATATGCAGCTTTATTCAATATAAGATATCCCAAAGAATTGATATAAGTATTTTTTAAGACCGTGGCGCAAAAAGACAAGGGAGATAACGGATACTGTTATGAAATTTACATAAAGGCTTCTGAAATAACACAAATAATATATTTTTGTAGATGTTTGCGTTAAACGATTTTAAGACATTTCGGGCATCATTTTGGGAGCCCTTCTTTTTCTTTTCTTTTGCTTTTGCTTCGAGGACATGAATATTTGTTCTACCTGTTTGTTCTATTGTTTATATTGTAAATAAATTTCACTGACCCATTAATCACAAAGAAAATGTTACCTAAAACATGTAAGAAGCTCTGTCAATGAGTTATAGAGAATATATATCGTTGAAAAGGAACAAATACTCTCAACATGTATGAATTGCGTAGAAAAGATTCTATTTTGACCACAATAGAAGACGTATTTTCCTATTTTACTCACGATTAGGCTATTTGTGTAAACCTTAACATTATAAAGTAGTTTAATGTCATTTATTCCATTTTGCCAAGGGTACAGAAGTATTTGTCCTTCAACATTGTATTAAGTTTCGCACAATTGTTTGTAGCTTTGTTATTTGTTCCTGCGACTTTGTCTCGAACAATTTTAGTTGTCTCACGATCTCGTCCGTTTGCCATGCGAGTTTGAAAATGAGACCAATCCAGTAAAACAATGTCAGCCTCGAGCCTAAAATATTTTACTGAAGATTGTACTGCGCAAGTTATGGCTTTTGGGAACGAAACCAACAAAAAAGGTAAACGTCGAACAAGACTTTTATTTCGACAGTTGTCTATAAGACATTGTCCGGTTTTTTGGTCCGATCATTTCTATGTTCTACTGGTTCCAATGTAGATACAATTTCAGGGTACCAATCCAAATGGCGACCATTTTAGTTATGTGTACAATGCGGAGCTTGAGTTACATAGGGCAGGTGTGGAAGTGGTTTCGCGATACGTACCAGCATACACCTGGAAAGTATTAGAAATAACATCGCCATCGTGTTTAGTCAAGGCCTAGACTTTGTTATCTTTACATGAATTGGGAATTCATTATGGGAGGATATATAATATTATCTTACAAAAGAAAAGTCTGAGCCCATTTGGTCAGTTCAATATATGTTTCTGTGTTTAAGCTACAGTTGGCGCACTTATTATTGCAGTTACAGGCATATATAATCGCCTTCTTTTGAATACATTTAGCGGGCGATATTAATCGACACATACTTGGGATATATTTACCTACTCAAACTCATTACATGTTAAAATTCATTTAAATGTTGTTTCAAACTGTTTGATGTAATTGTAGCTGAGTAGGCTTTAATATAGTTCGGCACTATATATGATGTGGTTGTATGTGTGAAAGGAAGAGCACACGGCATTAAACGACATGTACAGAATAATAAACCGTTTGAAGCTTGAGACGGAATTCCTTAGGTTGAATGATTTTTACATGACACTCATCAATATGACTTCGAATCAGTAGTGATTTTGTTTTCGTAATTTTCCAAACAACCTGCCATGTTAATGCATATTAGACAAACCAATTGAATTTGATTTAATATTCATCTTTAGAAAAGTCTCTTAACATTTACCCCATATTTTATATACTCGCATACGTAGAAAACAGTATGACGATAGGAGAAAATGCTCATTAGCAATTTCTCCTTTTGCTGTAATCGGCTCATAATTACAAAAAAGTATTCATTTTCGTGTTAAATATTTATTTGCTAGTGTTTTCTATTTTGACCAGTCCTAAAATATAATACGGAGTTATGTAATAATGCTTACATCGAAATTTTGCCCGTTACATCGATGATAATGTTTCGCCATGCTAAAGTTGTCCATAAAATCTTTGACCACAGCCGGGTCCGTCCAGTTGGCAGAGCGAACGTTTTCAATCATCTGTAAGAAAAGAAAAAACAACTTTCAGTTTGATCAACGTTTCATCCAATTCCTACTGAGCTATTAAGGCTCGCTATCTTATTGGTGAGACATATTAAATATAATGTATACAGTTAGTTTGAAACCGCAAAAGCCTAAAACAATAAATGCATACACAATTTGAAAATATATAAAGTGTAAATTGTCTAAAACACATCAATTAAAGTGATATTATGGGCATCTAACAGTTTATAGGTGTCTATCGAAACCGTTTTTTATTTTTGGTGTTTTCATTGCATATACACTTATATTTGTTCATGCAGCATCAACAAACTAAAACAATATCCAAGAAGGAGAAAAAGAATGCATTTTAATAAAAACCGTACTTTTGTTTGACAGCTGATCATGCATGTACGATGTGTACGTACATTTAGTTTCAGTGCGTTTTGTACATTCGACAAAAAACACGTTTTACTTTTACGGATCATTTCGCCTTACAGGACTGGGTGGGTCACGTAAGATTTTGAATATAAAATATATTTTAATAAACTACTAGTAGCAATATGAGTTGCAGATAATTGGCCAGTAACCACATTTTTACTAACTCTTATGACCTGTTATTTCTTTTCGGCTCAATTCAATAGTGAAACATGCCCATAATATAACTTTAAATCAATAAAGTCGATGTTTAAAGCGTTTTATATTTACATATATTGCATTTGAGGTACACTTGATGATTGACATACATACTACTTTTCAATTGTGTTATGTTTAATATGTATGTTCTATGTAAGGCACGTGGTCATTGACCGCTATCTTACCTATATTGCATATGCATGTGACTCAATAGACATATTTGCTGTTTTCCCCTAATGAAGTTAGTCTAGTTACATGTCTCGGATCGAGGTTATAAACTGGATATTTCGATTCGCTTTCACACCTTGTCACATTCGGTGCAGGGTAGAAGTATATATAGGCCACACACATTTCGTCCAGGGTAAAAAAACCACCCTGATATAGATTGGCTTAAGCCATCCTGGACACGAGGAAATAAATATTGTTTTAGATCAATTGAATTGAGCATGATATATAAAGTGTTCATTTAAATTCAAATAGCCAAAATAAACAATGTCTTTATGATCGAATCGCCAGTGGTTGTCATAATGACATCTATCTTGCGAAAACAATATAAAATGCTAACAAGTGTTAGCATCTTAGAATTTGCAAGCTGTGTACATTTCATTTTTCTTTGGGAAGTGCATGGAAACTATTATTTAGCCTCGGGGCTGTTGATCTTCAGTTTTTCTTTGTGAATTCAACAAATAAATAGTTCTTCATTGCACCAGGCCATTTCAGTTTTGGGATGCGGGTAATAAATAGTCGGTCTTTGCCTCAGGCAAATGGTTTGATACATTAAAACCTAGGCCTAAAGTTAAAAAAAAACATGTTAATTTTGCAATTGAATTGAGCAAGACATATGAAGACCTTATACATATTGCAATAGGTAAAACTCATTTATATCAGCATGTTCATCTTATTATCTTGTTTATCAATTATAAAATTTGAACAATTTTCGGTATTTTAGCATTTGTGGGCAGTATTTATGCCATGCTTGGTCGAGTTGAGTATGAAAAGGTATTATAAACTCGGGACCTGGGTATTTCCATTTATTCTTTCGATGGAGCACGATGAGTAAATAGGTCTTTAGTTCATTTGACTGATGTCATGATACAGAGACCACGAGGGTCCTCAGTCCTCGCGCTCTAAATACTTAACTCCATGTGATAATTTGAGACTATTGAGACACGTGTTATTTAAGAAAATAACATTCCATTTGTCATAACGTGTTTAAGTCTTTGCTAGAGATATGTTAAGATATGATTATACAGGTAAAGGCGCTGCAGTATCACATGTGAGACCAGACCCTGAGGTTTATATAGCTTTGTTTTATACTTGACTCATCGAAATATATCATGTTTCCTGATTATGAATGAACTCATCCGAACAATTGTTGGCATTTCAACACTTCGAAGCAGGATGACGAACAATCAGTGCTGAGCTGAACATGAAGAAAGCACTAATTTTTGCTTTTGCAAAATCAATAAACATATTTATATTCAATTCAATTCTTAATTTAATTGAGCACACTAAAAATTTACAACATCGAGTCCAGGTCGCAAGTCATTGTGTAGTTACCTTTTTGTCTCCATGTATGTAAACAACTTCACGATATAATATTTATATGCATTCTTTAAACAAATGAGCAACTAAAAGAATTTAGCACACTAACAATTAAACAATAATATACTATAGCATCGGTTTATTTTGACATTTAGAATGAAGGCTCATAGTCAAGTCATAAGTCCATGCAATACTGTTGTTTTTCGAGTATTTGTATTTATCCGTAAATATGATGGAGAGATGACTTTAGAAAGACATTACATTAATTATTACTTTTATAATTTATTAATATTGCAAATGGAAGGAATTCGTCGGTGCAGTTCATAAAGTATGTACTCCAGGTTGTGAAAAGCTGGAGTTATGTCAACTTCGATCGAGGCTAACGAAATAGTACTTAAACCCATTTATGCCTAGTGTACTCCTCTGACCTTCACAGTTAGATGAGTCAATGTCCTAATAAAGGGGTTTCTAGTATATTGTTTTACATATTTATATTATTTTTACAGAAATTCCTTAATTAGCAAACCGTGCAGACCTTGATGAGACGCCACATGATGCGGCGTATCATCTGGTTCTACACTGTTTGCCAAGTCCTTTGTGTAAACGTTAGGCATAAATGGGTTAATGGAAACATAATTTTAGTTCTGCTTACGAAGGTCGGTCCCGGACGTTTTGTGTAATCAAATGTGCATTCGACAGTAAATGAATCACCCTAAACTAAAGACATGTGTTAACGAATGATCTTAAAATACTTATTTATATGATGATGGTGGAAATATCCTTCTGGAAATATCTTAATTATGAAATAAATCACAATTCTGAAATTAATGAGAATATACAACGAGTGTCTTATACGTGAAAATGATATGAAGGATCAATACACATTGATCAATTGCCACTTCTAGTTTGATTTGAATAATGCTTTGTGTATTTTTTAAATAGACAAATGGGCTTCCATGCATGAAAAATACAATTGAATTCAATTTTATTTGGCATTCGGCAAATAAAAATGCCATTGGCATTTCACAATGATTAAAAGATATGGCAATGACAATTTCTATTTTGCAAACAGTGAATACATATTTATACACCTATATATGTATTATAAGGAAATACAAGCAACCACAATACATGCAAAGACAATTACATTGACCTTAAAAATACAAATACTTTTAATTATTCATAATTTTGATTTTCGTTAAAATGTTGGTTCCGATTGGTCATAGCATGACATATACATGTATATGCGTGTGTGTTTTCTAAACGGATCAACAATATGTTGGCTTAGTAAATAACTCCAGCTATGCACAAGCTTGAATTGCGTACGTTCCTATCGAGACCAATATATTATAATATGTAACACCTATACGGGGTTAACACAATTGGCTATATATGTATTGACTCGGTTTGTCTTTTCTTGCAATTGTTGTATGGCATTTTTCTCTTCGCGTCTATATAGCGAAAAAGGCTTAACATTTTTAAGTAACTAAGACGGCTTACAGAATTTATTCGGTTTCGTTTAAAAAAGGACGTCACTTAAAAAATTGTGACAAGCTGAAGTATGGTCCTCTTTTAAAGGAATCCTGCGAAATACTTACGGGTCGGATCGGGATCTCCTCAGGGAATGATCTGAATTCTTGGAAGTTGAAATCGCAGGCCGGTTCGTAAGCCAATGGCTTCAGTTCGGTTTCGTTACGGAAGTGACGTGTTTTCATTGCACGACCAAGAAGAGGGGAGATGATGCATATGACTTAAAGCCTTGACCTCCTGAACATTGCTGTGTTTTAGTGCCTGGAAATGCATCATTAAAGGGGTTTATGGATATTTTGTTCCATTTATTGAAACAAAAAGAAAATTGCCCGATCACATTGCCAACAATGCCCGAAGGGCATTATTATAAAATGTTGATCAGGATTAGTATTGACTGTTCCAATAAATGTAACAAAACATACATAAATCACTTACTGCTTCAAAATTAGAAGAAAGAAAAAAGATTATAAGAATTAAAAACAAAGGAAATTGTTTCATTGTGAACGCACGAACTACGTTTCTGATCAAGGTATATGTTTAAACCAATAAAATACGTTCATTTTATAGTTGAATGTTATGACTGCTATTATAACGTTATAAAAATATATCTTGAAAGTATCAACCCTTTCTCTCGTGGTGTCTTTTCAGTAGACATTCGATGTCTGAAACATTTAGACAAAAGTAAATATTTTCTCACAGAAAAGTTATTTCTTTTGTCCCTGCAAACGGAAGCATATAATACTATATACCAAATACCAACCCTTTCCCAAAAGCACGCTCTTTCTGAATACGCTGCTTCAGATGTAATTTGACGCGTTTAAGCAATTCGATAATTTGGATCATCATGACATAATAATCTTTATGTCTCAATGTGATAAAAAGTAATTTTATCACAGAACAGTTATTCCTTATGAAATTTTTCATTTGTCAGGATGCTTTTAAAGTGTCTGCCGCAAAGTAATAAGAGCAATGAACAGATTGATTAATGTAAAGTCTCTAATCTTATGATATGTATTTCGAGTTTGTGAACTAGCATAAGTCACGTTGAATATCAATTTCTCTTGCCACATCCTGAGAGTATGTCTAATGGGGATAAATTGTGTGCACCGATTTGGTTTTAATGTACATCTTAACCATGCTTCTTTGTGAATAACGTTATCCGTTATAACCCATTTTAAATTAAAATATATGTTTCATTTAAAAGTGTCACAAGACAGAATTTATTCAGGTGATAATACATTTCTCATTAATTAAGTAATCGAGTCCCAGAAATACGTAGCACAATTCCTCTGAAATGTGATGATGCACTTCATTCCTAGAGGCCGAACCTCAGTCGGTACCGAGTCTGACTTTGATAACATGTGTCGTGAGAGCGATTCCCGGCTCGGTCAATTTTTGTTTTTCGACGTTTAATGAAATAAATGTGACGAAATGGAATTGTCTGTCACCTCAAGAGTGTTCACATGGGAAAGCCGTCAGTATCCTAGAAGGAAAAGTGTCGAGTTCTACTGATTAAATGCCAGAAGCATGGACAGGTGAACTGACCGCTGTGATATAACTGAACTAATTGTGGCGAACGAAGAAAAAGTAGAAGAAAAATCCATTCAAGTGCTCTCCAGAATTAACACTTGCTGCAAGTATTTATGAAATAAAAGTTTTAGGGTAGTAGATGATTAAACGGTCCGCAACATTTTGGATATAGTGCCGTTAAACATGTTAACACAGTCTTCCAAATAAATTCATTTGGAAGGCTTTGTTAACATGAAAAAACGTCAGTATAACCGAATTATTGCGGAACCATTAGGCATCTACTACCTGGCATCAGTCAGACAAACACCGACTAAATTCACTGACACAGCGATCCGTGCAGTAACTGGATGAAATAAAGGCGGGAAGGCCTGGCGGAATGACATGATGTGGGTTAATGGTGACCCCTCTTTTCCAACACAGAGGCCTCGTTCCTCCTGAACTGCTTGGTCAGTGTGATCGGAACGCCGGTCTTCTAGATCGGATTGTCATAATGAGTCAGATAATACTCGTTCAAATTCGGATCTTCTAGGACAGGGAATCTGACATCTTCTTGGAAATAAAATGCCTGGAACAGATATACATTATTTATATAGTTTAATATTGACTTAAAAGTTATACCAGAGTTATAAATTACAAAGTGTCGGTCTCGATCTAAAAACTCGTAACCTGTGTGATAATTGACCGATCATACACCCTTTATAAACCGGTGACATAGGTTAGTCAGGGAGCATTAATGTGTGAACAGCTTTCAATTATTCTACTGAAATAATGTTGAAAATATTGCGTTAACCCGATTTTAAACAATTGAACCAACTTAATACTTTGGTAAAAAGTCATGCCGTAGTGGGTCGCCCGCAATTTTGTGTTTAGTCTTTTAGAAGTCATTTCTAATAGTAATTGTCATTAGAAACGAAAATATTTTATTGTCGAAGTATTATTGTAAATGTATCATATCAGGTCGGCCCTCGGGGTTAAATAAATCCGATACTACCTCTCCACCAATAGCCCATGCGATGAACGTGTTTCTGCAGTTACTCGGTAAGGCCGGGGGTCTGCCGCCGAGGCACTCTCCTTGTGCGTTCTCACTCTGCGTTCGGTTTACGTTCTTGTAATGGTTTACCTGGATGTGATGAACGGTCATCTCGTTACCCGGGGTAATGACCGACTCGAACTGTAATGGATGTATTAAGATAAATCATACATCATTACTGTAGTCCCTGCAGACACATATTGCGTCTTGTAGCATAGGCCATTAAAATTTAGTAAGACATGTAAGATATTTCGCAAAATGAATACTTTTTGCCTTTTGTTCAAATAAAAGTTTGTAAAGTCGAATGATTCGTAAAACTAGCAATTCTTAAAAGCATCTTGATTTAAATTGATTCACAATTAACTGCTGTATTATAATCACAGGTTCATTTAAATTAATCATATGACCTTTTCGAATTTCTATGGAGAAGGTACAATGACGAAATCCGCAATTCGTAAAAATACTTGCAGAAATGTATTCAAATATGGCAATTTCTCAATTATCGTATAATGAATTGTTCTTTTTAAATATAAGTTAAAGAAATTGGAATTTTGGTCAGCAAATCTTTATAACTCATCATACAGTTTAGCGTGTTTTGATAGCAGTACAAGTATACATGTTCAATTATCCGCTTCGTTTTGAAATTATCTGGCGTTTCCTGTTTCGCCTGACTATTTCGATGTATTCACAGTTGACCCTAACCTTGCATAGAAACCTTTGTTTATTTGCATTACAGTAAAACTACCAACGCAATGTCCCATTTCAACAAGATTTGGGGGGATGGGCCGGACCTGTCGTTATAACTTTTGGCCCGACAGCTTTTCAACGGTTACAAGTGGTTATAAAATGAATTTATAATTAACAAACAGTTCCTGGTTAAAAAAATAGTTCCGATTGGGATCAGTGGAGCATAACATTCAGAACTGTTGCCGCTATATATGTGAAACCTGATTTATTAAAACAAACCAACAAACTAACTTACATGAGTACAGTCTGTAAACTTACAAGAGAATACCTGATATACTGTCTTTGTTACGAAGTGTCATTTCTTAATATTTGCATTTTCATTATATTCAAATACACATGTCCATACAACAATACAATGGTAAAGTCATTTCAAAATTTCAAAAACATGTGGTATATCCCTTTAAATGAACTCAATTTCAATTACCATTTTTTGTTTGGTTCAGTATACTAATATTTGTTTGAACTAGATGCACATAATGTGTGTTTCACTTAAACTAAAACCACTATTGCATTGGCATACATAAAACATTGACAAAGTCATATCAAGAATTATAACTTATGCCGTCGATATGACCCTATACATGTTTTGTATACCAGTTTTTTAAGTTGGATGGTGTATTTACCTATTTTTACTGATCTTCTCACAAATAACATGTGTTTTCATTTACATTTAGATCTACTTTTTCATTGGCATTCAGCAATACATGTACTATTATGTGTTTTGACCTTTACCATTTACATGGTGTTTTTAAATTGTATTTTAATACATGCATTTAAATTGCTTTTGTGAACACACGACCTCGGTGACCTATTGTTTTCTTTTGATATTTGTTTTAAGTTATAACTCATTAAGAATTAAGGTAATTCTTTTAAAAATCTAGGTGCATGAAGTTTTAGAAAAATAAAAATGACTTTGATGCATTTTATTTATTTTCATATGTGAAATTCTGTTGTTGTTTTTATGTTTAAAAATTGATTAAAACATGAATCAATTGATTCGTGGTTTTTTTTTTAAATTGCAGTCAAATTTAATCAGTATATCATGTTTTAAGAATAGAATTCTTTCTAACACTTTTTGCATTAATTTACTAAAGGTTTTATGTTATAACCTTATTGGTGAATTGTTCCTGTGCTGAGAAATGCTTGCTGTATGCGGCCTTCACTACATAGAAACCAAAGAATGAAATACCCCGTCGGCAATATATGAGGAAGTGGATTTTATTTATTGCCATCCAACCAGGTCACCTGTGGGTTTAAATGAGGCATTTGAAATTATCTTATCTTTAAATACGTAGAATACATATAAACCAAGGAATGAAATACCGTACGTCAATGCATAAGGGAGTGGATTCCATTTATTTTACACAAACAAGCCTAACACTATCTTAAACATACGAGAATAGTTCAAAGAAGTTTTGAAGCAATTATTGCTGATTATCTATCAATACAAGGGTCTCGACCAGAGCAACACTAGGCTTAGTGCTTTTAACTTTGACAGTAAGTGAGTTTAGTGCTGTAGTCACCAGGTGATAAGACACAATATTATGACAAGACAAGCCACCATGGTTTAGGTATGTTTACGCCGTTTTCAATAGTTATTCAGTAATAGCATGGCGATTTGTGCAAAAGTCCTAGACTGGCATCAGTCCAACTAGTAAAAAATAAAATCACTCATTTATTTCACAGGGGTTATGGTACGGAGGCGTAAAAGTGTATTTACACGTGAAAAACTCCTTTATTGTTTATTCAATCCTATGTTGTTGGTGCTAATTAGAATCGTCTCATCAAGTCTATTCAAATGAGTCAGTTCAGTAATAATAATGTCCACTTAATAATGACTGTATTATTTTGTCTCTTTTTCTCTGTATGTCCGATCAGTTAGACCGATAACTTGATCTCTGTATGGGCGATCAGTTTGACCGATAACTTGATCTCTGTATGTCCGATCAGTTAGACCGATAACTTGAGCATTTGTCAATCAGGGATGTACTTTTAGTTGACTAGCGAGGGGCCTTGCTGACCTGGCCGCCAATCTCTTATACAAATATACTCATTATCTATAGCTGATCTGACATGTGTTGCAGTCCTATTGAATGGATAATATGTGGCAGTTTCTCCCACAGAGTGTAGAACTATTTAGCATCGATTAACCACTTACCGTTGTTTAGTAAATATTAATATCCATTCAAAGTGTTCGTGAAAAATACAAAAGTAAGGCACCTGCAGACGATAATACGCAACGCAAATTTTGCTTTGAACCATGAAAAATGCCACAAACTGGCAAACGGATGAATATTTATTAAACGCCTCTTTTCTCTTTAAATGAATATAAAACATTTAGCATTGGTAATATTAAGTATTTAATTCATTCATTCCCAATCATTTGTGACTGATTAAAAACAAATCATCTGCACATATATATTTTTCAAATACAAAACAGATATTTACAGTTTCATTTCGATCAGATAACAGTATGACAAACGGTTAAGTAACCTGTAATAACGTCTTATTTTTTCACAAACATTATACAGTATGCATTGCTTGCTTCGGAAAAAGTCAGTCATGTTTCATACGAAATTGAATCATGAAGAATTTTATAAGAAGTTATCTAGTAAAATTATGCCAAAATGGCAAATTATGTATGTATGCATCACCCTTTCAAACCCGAATTAATAGTTATGTAATAAACATTGCTAAAAAGTTAGCTTGTGATAACTTTGAACATATGTTCAGACTTCAATGCGTTAAAGTTTCAGACATCTTGTGTTCCCTGCAGACGAATTTTAAAACCTAGAGACAAAAGGAAAGCATGTTTGTAAGAATCAAATTCACCTTTTATCACTAGATTGTCAAGGTCAACTGATGTATGAAGCAGATCTAAATTGTTATCTGCTAGTCGCTAAATTGATTTAAAGTCGTCTGCTTACAGACAATATTAAGCGTCCTGTTTGTAATGTATCTCTTCACTAGGGTTGTAAAAATTATCCAGCCGAGGTAACAAATAGGCAATCAAGCGATCTGGATCTGATTATTAACATCGAGCTAATAATAAACCTAAGTTCAGTAATATTTGTTCAAATTATCCCATGATAAAACTAGTGACTTCACGACTTACCTCTTCACACAATGTCATGCTCATTTCATATGTTTCTCAGTTGACTTATTTTGTTTGCTCATATACCTGAGGTGCTAGTTAGCGTTTGTGATCACCCTGCCCTAAAATTATTTAAATCTCTGAATCATTTTTGAATGTCGATTGGTGCTCTACCATATAATCATTAAAGGGGCATTTTCACGTTTTGGCAAATTGACAAAAATTGAAAAAAGTTGTTTCCGATGCGAAAATTTTCGTTTTTGTTATGATATTTGAGGTGAAACAGTAATACTGAACATTTACCATGCTCTAAAATAGCAATTACATGCATCTTTTGACGATTTAAAAACCCGAACATAATAACGCGTTGCAATGCGAAACGAATTCATAATTTGGAAAGTTCTTTTTTTGTCGTCATATTATGTGAAACTACGAGGATTGATTATATGAAGTATAAAATACACCGTTTATTGCATCCAAAAGTATGGCCGAGTGGTCTAAGTGGGAGACTTTTTACTCCAGGACTCAAGGGGTCAGTGGTTCGAGTCACGCTGTCAATTTCCTTTTTTTTAATGTTATTCTTGATTTTATACTGGAGCCTTTTATATCCAATGTTAACGTTTATCAATATAAAGCATTTACTGACAAACTTCAAAACATGCCGAAATCTGTGATAATGCTCCTTTAAGATTGCGTGGACTTTACATGCTATTCTGAGGCAACGATTTCCGAAAATCCCATTTTCCCATATCGCGGCTTATTTGCTTTTTTACATTCTTAAAGTTGGTCGAGTGCTTGAACTGAACTTAAACTCACGATATCTTATCACAAAAAGTATTTTTGGACAACACGATTGTGATTACTATTGGTTTTGCAGTAAAGTGCTATTCTCAGATTATACTAAATATGGTAAAAATAAACCGTGCGTATGGCGTGAGTCACGCCAATTGCCAGAACAAAGGACACCACGAGTTAATGAAGTTTAAAATGAGATTACACTCACTAGGCAAAAATGGACGTGCCTTCACCCTTGGACCCCCGCCATGTTTTTTTTCATGATCTGATCACATTGTTTTTAAAGCAAATGATATTTATTGTTTAAATAACTTAATCAAATTTAACATGAAATTAGTTTTATTAATTATACAAACAATGCTTCACATTAAAATAAATTTACAATGTGATGCAGGTATACATGTAAACATAAAAGTACACATGCTGTATTGAAATACATGTATGAAACAAATGAAATATGGCCGCGTACGCTTTCGTGCCTTTTGTCAAATATGCGCCTGTCATTTGCATGTCCTAGCTACAGCACTGTAAGCCAATTGTAAACACTGCATGCCATTATTGACAAGCTGCGCCATGATCATGTTTGATATTTCACCTTTAGTGTGACCTTGACTAATCCTAAGGGGGTGATAAAATCATATCAATTCGGTGGGCATTTATGATACCGATAAGTTATTTAAAATTGCATGATAAATATTGAATTTTCAGTCCGAAAATGCTGACCTAAATTTGACCTTGACGTTTGATCAAGACTTGCGATGAAGGGAGACCGATATTGTACGCAACGCGTCGTCTTTGTGTGAGCCTCGATCTGAAAAAATCGGGCTAAATGCATGTGCGTAAATCGTATAACTAGATTAGCCTTCCAGTCCGTACAGACTAACTAGGGATGACACTGTCCACTCCATTGTTCGTTAAAAGGAAATATCTTCTAGTCGCAAGTCCTGTTTAAGCGGAAAGTTTCGTCCATTATCATTGACCTTGAAGTGTCACATTTAAGGTAGCCGTCGTCTTTTTACTTTACAAGATGCCAAAACAATGGCGTATATTTATCATAAAGAAGAAGTGAATTTTTTTTAGACCAATATTTTTGTTACCAAAAAGTAAACGACCTTAATAGTGCGAATATCTAAGATTAAACAATGGTGATAAAACAATAGCTAATATTATATACTAAAATAAAATGTACTAACAACACATTTTTGCCAACGAACCTTTCCCCAGTAATAACTCAACTGACCATTTGAGCCTAGTTCTGCAAAAACTGAGCTTAATGCATAAGCGAAACGTACTATCCCAGATTAGCATGTTCAGTTCGCACAGGCTCATCAGGGTAGACACTTTCCGCCTAAATTGTATTTATACTAAGAAGAGACTTCATTTAACAGAAAAGCATTAAGCCACTTTTTCTCAGAACGCGTCTCATTTAGTGATAATAAACATCGTCTCCGCTGTAACCGTATTTTAATGAAAGATCTGCGAAATACATCCGTTTGTCAATAAATCTGTTTTATAATGCACGGTGATTATGACTTTTTTAGTGTATTGTGCCGTATAATCCATGCAGTATAGACTATATCTAACGAATCATCATATAATGGGTTCGTTTGCATGGCTTTCAAATTAAATGTGTACGTGTGATGACATCGTCATGGCTTCCAAACATGTATGTATTGTCCGGTAAACAATTCTTTATTAATTTCTTATTTCTTATTGCATTCAGAATGTTTGTCTGTGAGTTGGCATTTCGGAGTTTATGGGGTCCTGAGGCTACATTGTGTTAGGTTTCGAAGTTAATGGGGTCCTGAGGCTACATTGTGTTAGGTTTCGGAGTTTATGGGGTCCTGAGGCTACATTGTGTTAGGTTTATGGGGTCATGAGGCTACATTGTGCTAGGTTTATGGGGTCCTGAGGCTACATTGTGTTAGGTTTCGGAGTTTATGGGGTCCTGAGGCTACATCGTGTTAGGTTTCGAAGTGTATGGGGTACTGAAGCTACATCGTGTTAGGTTTCGAAGTTAATGGGGTCCTGAGGCTACATTGTGTTAGGTTTATGGGGTCATGAGGCTACATTGTGTTAGGTTTCGAAGTTTATGGGGTCCTGAGGCTACATTGTGTTAGGTTTCGAAGTTTATGGGGTCATGAGGCTACATTGTGTTAGGTTTCGAAGTTAATGGGGTCCTGAGGCTACATTGTGTTAGGTTTCGGAGTGTATGGGGTCCTGAGGCTACATTGTGTTAGGTTTATGGGGTCCTGAGGCTACACTGTGTTAGGTTTTGGAGTATGCCCCAGCACTTATCTCTTATTTACATACTAGACCAACACAAGTTGGGACGAATTTTTAGGCATAGCTGTTAGACACAACTACAAACATTAAATGTTTGCCGTAAATGCTGCATTCCTCGTTCGTCTAGTTGTTACAATTACTAATAACATCAGCGGTGAATTGTGTACGTTACATGGTGAATCAAACACTGTTCGATTTAAAGTTAAAAGTTGGGGTACATACAGAATTCGTATACTCCAGGAGAATAATACATAACACTCTTTGCGCTTTTGGCAAACACATCGGGCGGTCTAAGCTAAAAAAGAATGCATTATTACTATTTCACGTTGTCCTATGCTAATAATTGGCATTTGTCTGACATTGCTGGTACTGGCATGCACGCGCGTACATATGTACACGTAAGATTTTTCCACGTGCAATACCATGCACGTGGGCAATAATCCAAACGAGATCATACATTTTTGACTTGATTTCAGTCACAGCAGGTTGCTTATCTGGCAACCGGAGTATGGATCGAGCAGTTTTAATGGTATATTTTATTATATTTAAGTTTGAAATTCGGTTGCCGTTACTACGCTGTTGTCGTTTCAAGCAAGCTACGCCTACTAAACATGCCTTGTAAATAATTGTGAGCAAATTTTAATGTTACAGCGTCCCAAAACCGGCTTCCACTAAAAAAAAAACTATCGGCTGCAATATTACCACTCAATGCATTTAGTTACTCGCGTGTTCAAAGTATACACGAAGAACTCTGCTCTTTAGAATTAATGCGTATCTTGGTGTGCTGGTCTGTAATAACTTATATAATTACTCCAAGTAAAATACTGACTCCTAGATTACAACCATTTGAAATTATTCGATCATTTGTGGTAAATACAGAAAACATGTATTCATGTATATTTCGGACTCGTTTTGGATCGGGGTGTAGTCGGCGGGGATCAAATTATGATTTGGTCGTTCGAGGAATGATATATCTTGTGGAAGAGCGCATTACTTAAGTGCCTGCTTTCGTGTGTTTCGGAGTTTGTGCTTTCTTGACGGATAATAAAAAAAACCTGAAGTATAACAAAATAACAACTTTTTCGAGGAGCAATTACAGTTATGGTACAGCTTAGTTTCCATAAAAAATGACTAAAGGGGCCTTTTCATGTTTTGGTAAATTGACAAAATAAAATAAAAATGTTTCAGATTCGCACATTTTCGTTGTAATTATGATATTTGTGAGCAAACAGTAATACCCAACATTTACCGCTCAAAAATATACATTATATGCATCTGTTGACGATTTAAAAACCTGCATTATTATACAACGTTGCTACGAGAAACGATAGAATAATTTGGAGAGTTGTGTTGTCGTCGTTATAGTTTGTGATACTAAGAGGATTTCATATATAAAGTATTAAATAAGATCAGCATTGCATTGAGTTGGGATGGTGGAGTGGTCTAAGCGGTGGACTTTTACTCCAGGGAAAAGTGGTTCGAGCCCAGTGGCGGGTTACTTAGTTGTTTTTTCTGTTATTTTATCCTTGATTTTTTTTTACTGAAGCTTAATAGATTCAATTGTTGCATTTATCATTATAAAGCATTTAATGACAAACTTCAATACATGCCAAAATCTGTGAAAAGGGCACTTTACGCGAATGAAATTTTGAATGTCGAATGTTGAATAATGAGCCAACTTCGTGGACTTACATAAAGGGCCTATCGAAAAGGTTGTTCTCATCATGCCCCTTGGGTCATAAATGACACACTGTTAAGTAAGGGGAGTGAATCTTATACTCTAAAAAGACAAGCATATTTTATTTTTTTAAGAAAATGTTAAAATACAATATGTTCATAAATAATGATCATGTGAGCAATGGTCGATTAGTAAAATTATATATTTATGTAAATAAATAGTTGCCCATACAATAAATGCACACACTTTACCATCATGTCACAACAATTTACACATAGACTTTAACCAATAACGAATGTTGCATCTGATTTGAAAAAAAAAAGAATTCTGCAGAAACCTTGTGAGAAAGAAAAAATGAAATTGTGTACGCTGTTTAAGTCACCTTCTACTCAAATTATATTTTAAAAGTTACACATTTTTATAAATACAAATGTAATCTTTTGATTATCTCAATACACTTAAAAGTAAAGGACAGTGGTTCGGGGGTAGAGCGTTTGCTTCTAGACACGAAGGTTGTGGGTTCGAATCCCTTGGTGAATTATGAACTAATCTTAATTTGGCGCGAGTACAGGTAATGTATCAAGGAAGCGGAATTGAATACGATTTACCCTTTACCAAACGACATATTTTGGACCGTCTCAAATTGAAAGAGGTTGCAGACGACTATTAAAATTGTAATAAAATACAAATAAAATGATAAGGTAGAGTAAAAATCATTGTGATAAAAGGAGAAATGTCTTATTTTGACCAATTTCTACTTAATCTCAATGATTTCTAGAGTCGCCTGCACGTAAAAATCTCGCTCACGTTTGTTAAGGGGTTAATTAAAGTTGTACGATCTAACTTAAGTTTAATTAAGTCGCACCTAACACTTTAGTTGTGTTCCAAACACCTGCAAATTAGCTATAAGTAAGGACGAACTTTTTGTGTCTTGCAGCACATGTGAAAAGCTTGTGGCAAAGAAAAGTAGTGCCCGAATTTCTCTTTTTTAAAAGGCTTTCAAAGACCAGCTTAGCTGCTATATGTTGTCTAATAAAACATATTTAACGTTACAAATCAGTTAAATGATCCTTTCCGTCACACAAACATATTTTGACGCCTTTGTAGAAAAAAGACATTTGAAAATATTGGAACGTAAGCAGAATTCGCTCAAGATTGCACGTTTCTCCTATTGTTTCAATGTTTTCTATTTGAATTGTTTCAATAGGCAGTTATCAAAGAGATTTCATAATCTTTACACTTCATGTCGTCTGTTGGAAAATTGAATTATAGGGAAAGTGTCAAGGAACCATGCCTGTAAAGTTGTGTTAGTCATGTTACAGTGCGTACAACAACTGCATTTTAATCTGGTAAGAGATTGTCAGGCTGTTAAGACTTCCCATCCTTGTTATCATTAAGTGACCATTATCCCCCGTTAGTCAGTAAGGACCAATTTTCAAGCTGTTCATCAACAATGTATTGCAGGAATTCCTAGGAATTTTCATTTTGGAGTTCACCAGGCCCTGTGATTGTATTCAGTAAGGGAGATAATACTGATGGTTCAGTGGACTTAGAAGAGTGACCCTTCTTTGTTATAATTAAAAATAAATCACAGGGCCAAGGCCAGGCTACACTTATCCATGCGCTTGGTATTTGCTTACCTGTAATGGGTTAATCCATTACCAAATTATCAATGAATTTTACGAGTTTGTTGAAGGTCACTTAGAAAACATTGTGTCAAAAGTAAAAATTGCTCATCCTATTTACTACGTACAGGTCTTCAAAAAAGATTACGAACTTAATTGGCGTCTGTAAACTGAGATGCAAAACGTGTTGTCATTGTTCATAAAATTCTTACAAATCTTCTTTAAACACTTTAAAGGAGCATCACGTTTATTGTCAGAATTCATTTTCTGTCGTTGGCGTAACGACCATCGCCATAATGCTGGACTCAGATGGCGGCGACAGTTCAAGTGGCCTTGATCCCTGTGTTGCAAACAATGGTTATGGAAACAACCTGCCTAAGGAGACGCCGAAGTTACTAGTAGATACTTGTAATATCGCGGCGATTGCTAATATATGCAAATCTCTTGGTCCCAAGAGGTACTACCCTTTTTATGAGGAATTAACTAGTTGTTATGATAGTTACTCCATTACTATGATTGTTTATTGTCTTTTGTATGATCCAGGGTCGTATGCATGTTTTTTGTACTAGGGGCGGGGGGCAACGGAGGATTATTTTTTAATGTGGCACATTGCAAGGTGACTTATGTATGCTTTTCAAAAACTTTATTTTGTGATGTTACTTTATGGAATAAAATAAGTAAAGCAGTACCTTTAAGACCAATATTTTAGACTTCAGAAATGTATGATGTTTCATGAAGAAGAGAGTCGACAATGTATCATAATAATCGGGAGCCGATAAACAGGAGTATTTTTTTTACGAGTTGATTATTGTCTGGAAATTAAAAAAGAAACGCATGTAAGCGCAGGGAATTTTCTAGTCTTTGTGTGCCTGCGGAAAACAGACCCTTTTCCAATTGCATCCAGCTTCCATCTCCCCATAAAAACAAAAACAATACAAATAAAAAATAGTGTTTAAATCCTTTCCCAGCAAGCATGCACATATTGGTCCCATATTGGCTGTTTCTGGGCAAACACATATGGGTAAGCCCATATGGGACTCAATTAGGACCTATATGGGCTAATCCATATGGGAATGCCCAGAAGGGTCCCATATAGGTCCCTTATTACTGTGCTATCAGGAAAAAGCAATACAGTTTCAGGTATTATATTAAAAACCCATTTCTTAAAACATAATTTACACTGCTAATATTTTACTCAAAAATAGAAAATCAATGCATAGTCAAATAATATGCAGCTCATATGGGAGTCATGTGGGACCTATATGGGCTTGCCCATATTGAAACAACCAGTAGGGTCTTATGTAGGTCCCATATTACTTTGCTATCAGGAATTAAAGATTTATATTTAGTTCATCCAAAACACATTTTTTTAACTTAAGTATGACAAACTTGATCTAAAGTGCTAATACGTCCCATACGGTTCTCATACGGGTCCCATTTGGGCCTATATACCATCAAATGACAACATGATCTACCGGGGGCAAATTGTTTGATAATTCTGTGTTTGATATGGCTTTTTTATAATATATATAATATCGAGCTCAGGCAGTGAGCTAAGATGATAAAGAATGTCCCTTAAGTTTGATCCAGTGTTGAATAAAAAAAAATCGGGTCCCGCGCGTGCGAACTGCCAAACCGATCGGTGTTCCAAAAACCCGGAAACAAGCGGAATACCTCGAGCAAATCTACGTCCGAAAAAAATGTATTCACATGCGGTAATACCATTTCGAAATTGTTGCAATACATTTTTTAGCAGAAAACTTAGTGCAATTGACATTTTTCTCCGGTGATAGTCGAAGAGAAATGCCAATTTGGCGCTTTAATCTTAATTTTCACACAAATTGTTGTTCAACACATACGACAACGAATGATTTTAAAATTTTGCACATTTGGACGGCGAGTTCCGAACGCCTTCGTATTTTCTACCGCCAGCAATTCGATTTGTAAAACAGAACGATCTTAAACTCTAAGGAGACTCAATTTACAAGGTACGCTTGATGGCTGGGAATTCATATTTTTATGCCCCCGGTAGGGTGGCATATACATGTAATACGATTGCTAAGTGCACTTGTACTTAACTGCCCAATGTGGAAAAAATACAGACTTTTGGATCCAATACCGGAATATATTAGACGGTCACGAGTTACAAATGAAGAATGTCGATTGGATGAATTTATTGGATATAAAATAATAATTGATATACATTAGAAAATCATCTTTCTTCTCAGTGTCAGATGCTCAGCAGAGATACAATACCGCTCACATCGGAAAATGGTATTGCATAGAAAGAGCTTTTGAGTTTGGAAAAGGACGTTCCATGTTCTCCATGGGGAGGTATGTATTCCCAGATTATAAAAAGATTAAACGTCTTTTGCAATCGCCAGCGCATGTTAGTAAAATATAAATATTATGAGGTTCAGGAAATGTATTGTTTAATATTATTGTTTTAATACTTACATTATTTTATTTGACAACAGTACATTCTGTATATGAACACTGACTTATGTTTCAGCTCTAATATTAATTACAGTTTTGTCTTTTTAATATAACTATATTTATTCAATACTGACGTTTGTAGTATTAACAAATAAAGAACAATAAGAAGAATTCCGACTTTTTTCAAACTAATTACAATTATATAAAATAATAATTATGTTATTTATAAGTCACAAAGAACAATAAGTTGGAGACAACTTTGTCTTATTTGTTCTAAGATTGTGGTAAGGATGCAATAAATGTGTCAAAGTTGAGTTATTTCGACATCAACCATACATACATGTACATTTAACTAACAAAATACTTATATTGCTTATGTGTGTGAGGGAACCAAAGCAAAATGTGAACTATTAACATAAACACCAATACAACCGTTGAAATGGGAACCAAAGCAAAATGTGAACTATTAACATAAACACCAATACAACCGTTGAAATGGGAATCAAAGCAAAATGTGAACTATTAACATAAACACCAATACAACCGTTGAAATGGGAACCAAAGCAAAATGTGAACTATTAACATAAACACCAATACAACCGTTGAAATGGGAACCAAAGCAAAATGTGAACTATTAACATAAACACCAATACAACCGTTGAAATGGGAACCAAAGCAAAATGTGAACTTTTAACATAAACACCAATACAACCGTTGAAATGGGAACCAAAGCAAAATGTGAACTATTAACATAAACACCAATACAACCGTTGAAATGGGAATCAAAGCAAAATGTGAACTATTAACATAAACACCAATACAACCGTTGAAATGGGAATCAAAGCAAAATGTGAACTATTAACATAAACACCAATACAAACGTTGAAATGGGAATCAAAGCAAAATGTGAACTATTAACATAAACACCAATACAACCGTTGAAATGGGAATCAAAGCAAAATGTGAACTATTAACATAAACACCAATACAACCGTTGAAATGGGAATCAAAGCAAAATGTGAACTATTAACATAAACACCAATACAACCGTTGAAATGGGAACCAAAGCAAAATGTGAACTATTAACATAAAAACCAATACAACCGTTGAAATGGGAACAAAAGCAAAATGCGAACTATTAACATAAACACCAATACAACCGTTGAAATGGGAATCAAAGCAAAATGTGAACTATTAACATAAACACCAATACAACCGTTGAAATGGGAATCAAAGCAAAATGTGAACTATTAACATAAACACCAATACAACCGTTGAAATGGGAATCAAAGCAAAATGTGAACTATTAACATAAACACCAATACAACCGTTGAAATGGGAATCAAAGCAAAATGTGAACTATTAACATAAACACCAATACAACCGTTGAAATGGGAATCAAAGCAAAATGTGAACTATTAACATAAACACCAATACAACCGTTGAAATGGGAACCAAAGCAAAATGTGAACTATAAACATTAAAACCAATACAACCGTTGAAATGGGAACCAAAGCAAAATGTGAACTATTAACATAAACACCAATACCACCGTTGAAATGGGAATCAAAGCAAAATGTGAACTATTAACATAAAAACCAATACAACCGTTGAAATGGGAATCAAAGCAAAATGTGAACTATTAACATAAACACCAATACAACGTTGAAATGGGAATCAAAGCAAAATGTGAACTATTAACATAAACACCAATACAACCGTTGAAATGGGAACCAAAGCAAAATGTGAACTATTAACATAAACACCAATACAACCGTTGAAATGGGAACCAAAGCAAAATGTGAACTATTAACATAAACACCAATACAACCGTTGAAATGGGAATCAAAGCAAAATGTGAACTATTAACATAAACACCAATACAACCGTTGAAATGGGAATCAAAGCAAAATGTGAACTATTAACATAAACAACAATACAACCGTTGAAATGGGAATCAAAGCAAAATGTGAACTATTAACATAAACACCAATACAACCGTTGAAATGGGAACCAAAGCAAAATGTGAACTATTAACATAAACACCAATACAACCGTTGAAATGGGAACCAAAGCAAAATGTGAACTATTAACATAAACACCAATACAACCGTTGAAATGGGAATCAAAGCAAAATGTGAACTATTAACATTAACACCAATACAACCTTTGAAATGGGAACCAAAGCAAAATGTGAACTATTAACATAAACACCAATACAACCTTTGAAATGGGAACCAAAGCAAAATGTGAACTATTAACATAAACACCAATACAACCGTTGAAATGGGAACCAAAGCAAGATGTGAACTATTAACATATACACCAATACAACCGTTGAAATGGGAACCAAAGCAAAATGTGAACTATTAACATAAACACCAATACAACCGTTGAAATGGGAACCAAGCAAAATGTGAACTATTAACATAAACACCAATACAACCGTTGAAATGGGAATCAAAGCAAAATTTGAACTATTAACATAAACACCAATACAACCGTTGAAATGGGAATCAAAGCAAAATGTGAACTATTAACATAAACACCAATACAACCGTTGAAATGGGAACCAAAGCAAAATGTGAACTATTAACATAAACACCAATACAGCCGTTGAAATGGGAATCAAAGCAAAATGTGAACTATTAACATAAACACCAATACAACCGTTGAAATGGGAACCAAAGCAAAATGTGAACTATTAACATAAACACCAATACAACCGTTGAAATGGGAACCAAAGCAAAATGTGAACTATTAACATAAACACCAATACAACCGTTGAAATGGGAACCAAAGCAAAATGTGAACTTTTAACATAAACACCAATACAACCGTTGAAATGGGAACCAAAGCAAAATGTGAACTATTAACATAAACACCAATACAACCGTTGAAATGGGAATCAAAGCAAAATGTGAACTATTAACATAAACACCAATACAACCGTTGAAATGGGAATCAAAGCAAAATGTGAACTATTAACATAAACACCAATACAAACGTTGAAATGGGAATCAAAGCAAAATGTGAACTATTAACATAAACACCAATACAACCGTTGAAATGGGAATCAAAGCAAAATGTGAACTATTAACATAAACTCCAATACAACCGTTGAAATGGGAATCAAAGCAAAATGTGAACTATTAACATAAACACCAATACAACCGTTGAAATGGGAACCAAAGCAAAATGTGAACTATTAACATAAACACCAATACAACCGTTGAAATGGGAACCAAAGCAAAATGTGAACTATTAACATAAACACCAATACAACCGTTGAAATGGGAATCAAAGCAAAATGTGAACTATTAACATAAAAACCAATACAACCGTTGAAATGGGAACCAAAGCAAAATGTGAACTATTAACATAAACACCAAAACAACCGTTGAAATGGGAATCAAAGCAAAATGTGAACTATTAACATAAACACCAATACAACCGTTGAAATGGAAATCAAAGCAAAATGTGAACTATTAACATAAACACCAATACAACCGTTGAAATGGAAATCAAAGCAAAATGTGAACTATTAACATAAACACCAATACAACCGTTGAAATGGAAATCAAAGCAAAATGTGAACTATTAACATAAACACCAATACAACCATTGAAATGGAAATCAAAGCAAAATGTGAACTATTAACATAAACACCAATACAACCGTTAAAATGGAAATCAAAGCAAAATGTGAACTTTTAACATAAACACCAATACAACCGTTGAAATGGAAATCAAAGCAAAATGTGAACTATTAACATAAACACCAATACAACCGTTGAAATGGGAATCAAAGCAAAATGTGAACTATTAACATAAACACCAATTCAGCGATTAACGCAAGTTAAAACAAGGCAGACCATGCATGTCAATTGAACATTTCATACAGTCTCAGTCTCGCTTGTACCAACCAGGTTGGGACGCGGAAACTCATCACATTTGAGGGACTGGGGCAGGCACCCATAGCGGGACGGAGGCAGGGGTACAAACACGCTGGTGCGCGACGTGTATTCTCTGTATTGCTTAGTCCTAAAATATAATATAAAACCTTTCAGTAAAAATAAGCCAAGGTCAGTTAGAACGGGGATAATATATGTGGGTAATGTGTCTTCACAGTCTTACCTGTGCAGTCCGAACAGGCTAATCAGGAAATGCGCTTTTACAGATTATGTTTTGTTTTTAGAATTTCTCTTTTGAACAAAATCAATTGTACGCGGAGTGTTGTACCTAATTAGCCGGTGCACATTTCACACCCAAATCTGTGAATATTGAGCCAAGTCCGCTACGCAGTCTAAGATAAGTAAAGTACACACACCTTTAAGGTGCCTCATTCTGGGACATTAGCCTCGTTCTGGGAAAATTGGGCTAAAAGCAAGTGAGTAAAGTTTCTGCTGGGACGATACTTTTCGCCTCAATTTGTATCGACACAATCCATAAAATCATACAGTTTCGCCCCCGATTGCCTAAGCGGACTAACAGGCTTGTGTGGGAAAATACTTTACGCGTGTGCATGAAGCACATTACACAAAACGCGGCCAAATAACAATTTGCTAGTGATCATATTTAACATGCGATGTTTACAGAGGAAACTCGAGTGTCCTCATCGCATAACAAGTCTCCAAGTCGGTAAAATATCAATTGTAAAGGATAATAGGGGCAAAAATCGTATCCTCGAAAAGGACCCCGGCGCGGACAAACGTGATATACCGGTACTCTAAAATACACAAAACCGTGATGTCCCAATGAAACATATTATAACACAGGCAATCCAAAAGTACATTAAAAAAGAATTGCTAACACAAACAACTTTCAGCTTTGAAAGTTTGAGCCAAATTCGCTTGGTATTTTTAAAGAAGTCAAGTACAAATTTGGGGACCATGAAGTCTATACTGGAGAAATAATGAGGTGGTGATGGCGTTGTGGGTATAGTATCCGCCTAGCGACTGGTAGGTCACGGGTTAAATCGCCATTCGGAGAACGTTCTTTAGATCTTCCACACAGATACCAAGTACTGTTTCTTCCAATGAAACAGACTTGAGAGCGTTTCAATAAGCCTTGAGCTTTCGACGAAATCGAGCTGAAATAAATATATTTCACTTATCAGAACAACAATAAGCAAAGCGTCATAATTATGTGGAATCTGTATCTGGACGACCAGACGGTCGAATGGTCACGTACAATGTTTAATGCCTACCGCATTATGAGGGCATACTACATTAATATCCGTTGTAGTGCTAAACAGTGTGGGGGTACGTGGTCTGTTAATTTCAGTAATATCATCACGTAAACAAATAGTACCTACAGGTGCTTTGCCACTTTCGTATGTAACTTTAATACATATTTCATTTCTTATTTCCACCTCTAAACCTTTGTTAAGAACATGCATAATAAAATTGTATAATAAACTGTTGTATGTAAGTCATTAAGTTTCACTTTATGTTCCTGTCATTTATTACAGGCATAGTCATTACATACGGTGCCAAAACACGTTCTTGAACTGTTAAATGAGCCATCATTTGTTCATGCATGTACGGCAATTTAACACCTCACCTCGGTATGAGTAAATTCCTACTCTACGCGCCCGGCCATCTGACCACGCTCCTTCCCCGCAAGACCACTGTGCCGGGGGTTGAACTTGGTCGACAGCTTTGCATGAGGAAGATTATGTAATTTAAATTTAATCGATTTATTTCAGGTAGTTTGCATCGAAAGCCTAAGGCTTACGGTAAGTGAATCTCCCAAGCCAGTTTCATGGGAAGAACCAGTGCTTTGTGTCTTTGTGGAGAAATAAAGAAAGTTCCCACAGGGGAGTTGAACCCGTGACCACCCAGTCGCTAGACGAACACCATATCTACTACGCTTCGGCGACATTTAAATGGTGAGATTATGTCGATGGTAAAGTAAGCATATGAATGTGGATTCGTGAATGAATTAGTGAGATAATTATTAATAGTAATATATAATAATAATAATAGATGGTTTTCAATATTTGTTTGAATGAAGAATAAAGGAAGAAAAAAGAGGATAGAAAAGAAACGGGTAGAGAAGAATAATACAAAAGTGATATTAGTATTTGGACGGATGAGTGAGTTCCGGAATATAAATATTGATTTATGGGTAACTGCGGCCTCTAAATAAATGTGATTTTCAATACATGTTTGAATTAAGATTGGAAAGAAGAAGAGAACAAGAAGGAAAAGTTAAGGCATGATTATAGAGGAATATTGCGAAGTATCTGATTGGTGAAAAAGATACTTATTTCTAAGCAATATGCAACTTCATTTGTATTTCTAGGTAAATATTGAGCTGCGAAAATCACGATAATCCGCACGTAAATAGTAATTGCACAACCGACTCTTCTTCCACTTTTCATAACCTTATTTACCGGATTCATCTCTGGGCCCCATCTGGAAGCTGGCAGCGGTAGACGACTCGACACGGTACCCGCAGTTCCCGCCCTCAAAGTCTCATTCCGCCTGATCAGGAAAAACAAAGAGGTACGCAAGTTACAGTTGTGTTTCTCTTGCTCAGCTATACAGAAAACATAGAGGGCAAACTTAAAGCGGAAGCATTTGAGCCTCTTTCTGTGAAAACAGGGCTTAATGAATGTGCGTAATGTATCGTCCCAGATAAGCCTGTGCAGTCTTATTATGCTTATCAAGGACGAAACTTTCCGATTTTATGAAAGTGTTTTTTAAAAGGAGGATTCTCATTAGCCAATATCTAATTAACAGAGACAATAATCCTTGATTAGCATGTACAGATTTCACAGGCTTATCTGGGATGACATTTTACTCACTTGCATTCTCAGAACGAGGCTCATATGGACTATTATGGTATGGTGCATAATTTATAGCCACCTTTTGGAAAACAACATGGCTTAAAGCATGAGCGTAAAGTGTCGTCCCATATTAGCCTGTGCTGTCTGATCAAGCTAAAAAGGGACAACACTTTCCGCTTTGATGAAAATTTTCGTCTAAAGTTAGTCTCTTCTCTACTTAAATCCTGTTTAGGCGGAAAGTGTCGTGCCTGATTAATCTGTTCGGTCTTCACAGGCAAATATTGGGCGACAATTTACGCACTTTCATTAAGCCCGGTTTTCTCATAACAATATCTTCAATAACTCGCAAACATAAACCCGACACTTGTTAACGTTTTAAGAAGAAAGTTCACACTTGAACCTTGAATGAATAAGCAAGCGATATTTGTGAGGAAACAGTAATACTGAAGATGTTTCATGCTCATAAATATCCATCATATGCATCTTTATACGATTTAAAAACCTGACAATAATAAAGCGTTGCAAAGCAAAACGATTGAATAATTTGGAGATTTATGTTGACGTCGTTATATTTTGGGACACTACAAGGATTGCTTCTATAAAGTATAAAAATACATGAATCATTGTATGAGCAAGGATGGCTGAGTGGTCTAAGCGATAGCCTTTTACTTCAGGGGTTAGTTGTTCCAGCCCAGTTGATGTTTTTTTTTTTTTTTCTTTAATTGTATTTAATTGTATTTTAAAGGAGCCTTTTCACTGATTTTGGCATGCATTGAAGTTTTTCTTTACGTGCTTAATATTGATAGATGTAAACATTGGATCTAAAAAGCTCTTGTAAAAAAAACTAGAAAAAAGTAACAATCAACTGGACTCGAACGTCTATCGCTTAGACCACTCGTCCATCCGTGCTGATACTATGTTTGCTGTGTTTTATACTTTATATAAGCAATCCTCGTAGTGTCACACAATTTAACGACACCAACAAAGACTCTCCAAATTATTAAATCGTTTCGCGTTGCAGCGCTTTATAATTTTCAGGTTTTTAAATTATCAAAAGATGCATATAATGGGTGTTTTATAAAAAAACTACAACGAAACTTTGCGAATCTGAAAAAAAAATGTTAACATTTTGTCAATTTGCCAAAACTTAAAAAGATGCCTTCTAGTCCTTAGATCGGCTATGCTTGCAGAAAAAGTATGTTTAAGTTTTTTGACCTCTGTGATGGGACTAAATACTGTTTAAACGCCGACATGTTCAAACATGTTAATACAAATTGGCCTCGTTCTGGGGTCTCGCCCTGACCAGCCTGTGAAGTCCGCACAGGATAATAATTGACAGCACTAACCGACTGCATTATATTTTCGTATGGAATACTTCATTTAAACAAAAAAATATTACGATAAAGCTGAAATGGCCGTCCCTGATCCTGGACGACACTTTCCGCACATGAATTAAGTCCCATTTTCCCATACCGAGACTCGTTAAAATGTCGGCCTACTTCCTTTTTAAAGCCTCATAATATGTTTAGAATTCTGATCAGAATAAAAAGATAACATACATGTTTAGATGCTGTATTTTTAAGATGTTATAATACCAACACCGGACTTACTTGAAGCCCAGCATCCGACAAACGACAGTCGCTTGCCGCGCTCCAAATCCGTCGTCGCACACCGCCCGCCATTCGCCCTCGTGGTTCATCTTCCAGACACGAGCTGTCATATGACATGCGAATATATGTTATACAATTTATATAAGACATTAATACAACTAGTGTCTAAATAAGCAATTAACGATAGATGAGCCCAAACTTAGATGAACATGTATAAATTCGTTGAAAGAATAAAAATCGTTGTTGAAGAAATATATTACATGAATAGAAATTAAATAAATACATAAACAAATATATGTCAAGTCATAGTTTTCCGTATGACACCGCGATATCTTTTCTAAGAGAGCCAACAATTATATTAATGAGCACGTGTGCGATTACAAGTATAAAATTGTTTCCCTTTCCATGTACGAAATTCCCTATACACAAGAACGTTTTCTGTTTGTTTGTTTTAATATTGCGTATTAATTTCAGACTTAACACATACAATCATTATTTTATTTTACACTACCCGTTGTATCTAAATATAATGCCTTAACCTCTCACTTTCGGAAGCAGAGTGCTAGAAACATCCGACATATTGAGCAGCCCATCTAAAAGAACATCAACATACAGGTTCTAGCCTAGATCATTTGAACACATTTCCCGAAGGTCAACGTTGAAAATACCTTTCATTGAAATGTTATAGAATTACCCAGCTCGCAGTTATATTTTTGCCAGCATTAAAACACATTTGTAATAACGCTCACCACATTACACGCTAGCGTCCTGGATCTGACCGCACAGTACCGCTTCCGGTCTAATACCACGTGACCACCAATGACCCATATTCCTCTCGTTTCCATGGAACTGCACGTTCCAAATCATGGCGTCACCAAAACCTTGTTCTTATAGAACGTTGCCATAATCGTAGCCTGTGCCTTGGAAACTGAAATGATTTCAGACGAACTACAAAGTTAGCTTAATTCATATCCACTAAAAAACTGCCTTTTAATTTGTCGCGATATTTATTCACAACTGAACTAACGAAAACACTAATGTTACTAAGGATGTATGTGTAACCATCGACAAATTTGTAACCAGCACTTGAAGTGTATAAATGCATTTGTAACCATCGAAAAAGTGACTCTAAATAAAGGCCTGGGAACACCGAGCTTAATGCATGTGCGTAAAGAGTCGTCAAAGATAAGCCTTTGTAGGCACCATAGGCTTATCAGGGATGACATTTCCGCTGTAATGTTGTTGTAGTTTTTTTCGTTTCATTGAAATAACATCAAAACCATGAGTGATATACATAACCAAAGCGCCCTCCTGGGTTACACTGTAACAAGGAAATCAGGCGTATAATACATAACCAAAGCGCTCACCTGGGTTACACTGTAACAAGGAAATCATGCGTATAATACAAAACCAAAGCGCTCACCTCGGTTCCACTGTAACAAGGAAATCATGCGTATAATACATAGCCGACGCGCTTACCTGGGTAACACTGTAACAAGGCAACAATGCGTGTTATATATAGCCAAAGCGCCCACCTGGGTTACACTGTAACAAGGAAACCTTACGTGTTGTACAAAACCAAAGCGCTAAGTATTTGAGTTATGCATGGTATCTGGCTGATGTGTTATTTAGGAAATAGCTCATGCGTGAACAACGATCTGCAGACGACAGCCTCCGTGTACGCCAACGTGTCGCCACACACGGTGCAAAATCCATAGTCACTTCCGGTCTTTCACGCCTTCACGCGACCAAATAGCATCTTGCCAGTGACGTCACTTTGACCGTCCAACAGTCTAAGCTCTAAATATGCAACATGATAACTTCGAATTGACACTCGCTATGGCCATATGTTTACTTAAATTTTAAATTTATGTCAATGTTTATTGTAAAGTATAGTATTCCATACACAGTCCGAGGGTCGAGTTTTACCAACCTAACGCAGGTTGAGGTGTGGGTATCGACTTACGAATTGCGATACAGACCTACAACATGCCGATGGGTTGCCGGCGGATTACATGTGTTAGAAACATACCCTTCACAGACCGAGGAGTTGTGGTAGTATTGCAGGCGTGAAATTTAGGAGGCGATCGTATGAATGCGTGATGCATATACCTAACATAGGAAACTAGGAGGCGATCGTATTAATGCGTGATGCAGATACCTAACATAGGACGCTAGGATCGATCGTATTAATGCGAGATACAGATACCTAACATAGGACGCTAGGAGGCGATCGTATTAATGCGTGATGCAGATACCTTACACAGGTCGATAGGTGGTGGTCTAATTACAGCCGTACCACTCGTCAGCACCATCCAGATAGTCCGGGGTTCCGTCGCACCGCCGCACACCGGGGACGCACTGCCTGTAGTGTATCAGATTTCTTTCTCCCCGCAATCTAAAGAGCATCAGTGCTTAACATATGGGTCTCGCTCTTAGATAACTGGGATTAATGCATGTGCGTAAAATATCGTCCCAGATCAGACTGTGCAGTACATAGAGGCTAATCATGGACAACACTTTCCAATTTTATGGAATAAATTTATAACCGACAATTAAATTATACATACCTAACACAGGTCGATGAGTTGTGGTCTGATTACAGACGTACCACTCGTCTGTGCCATCAAGACAGTCCCGGGTTCCGTCTCACCGCCGCGCCCCGGGAACGCTCTGCCTGTAGTGTGTCGGATTTCTTCCTCTTCGCAATCTAAAGACCATCAATGTTTAATAGATAATTCTCGCTCTAACTGGGCTCAATGAATGTGCGTTAAATGTCGTCCCAGATCAGACTGTGCACAGGGACACTTTTTATGAAAATATTGTATTACCGAGAATGTCGTCCATGATTAGCCTGTGTAGCCTGGGCATGCATTAAACCCCGTTTTACTTGAACGCGGCGCGTGATTTAAGTCGCGTTTAATATTACCACGTCTATTGAAAGCAAGATAGGTATATCAGCATTGTATGATAAGTTTGAGGTTGACGCTTGTTTATCCAAAAGTGAGAAACCTTGGGGTTTCCTGTTGCCTAGTGCCAATAAATCCCGTACCCATTTGAGTGTTTACTCATCGAAAGTATACATATTTTGAATCTTATATTGAATTAAGAATCTTCGATTTATAAATTGATGTTAGAAACTTTGATTCTAAACGTTATAATGAGTTTCTTATGATCTTATGACAATCTGGTTATAAAGGGGATACATTATCGATCAATTATGATTTGGACTTGATAAAATGCTAGAGATTAATACACTGTTAGATCGTTTTAGTATTTGTACTTTGGTTCAATTACTTTACATATATCGGATGGTCATATATGGGCTGTATCGGTCAGGTCATATATAGACTGTATCGGTCGGGTCATATATAGCCTGTATCGGGCAGGTCATATATAGACTGTGTCGGTGGTACACAAACATCTGTTTAAGCATGGCCTGAGCGGAGTCTGCAACTCAATAACCGTTTAAACATGCATTCAGAATAAACGCTCGGATATCGGTCAACGGTAAAACAGTCCGTCTCGTCCTCCCCATCCTGTCACTGAATAATGACTTAACAATTCTGCGTCATCGGGAAACAGGTTCCGTTGGTGCACAGAAAACCCGGGACATCTTGGATATATTAGAGCACTCACAGGTTTGTTTTTAGAGGAAACACACTCTGGCCAGAAAACACTGTTAATGGAGAATTATTGGCAAATGAACAAGGAATCAATGCTTGAGAATTTATAGACAATAATTATACATTATATAGTAAACGTGTTGAAAAAGTGTAGTCAATGCACAATAACAAACAAATTATAACAATTCACGCTACACAATTGTTGGAATCACCGATTCTTGATACTACTCATACCTCATATTCGAAACTTACTACATGTGTGTAAAGTTTTGTCCCAGATTATCCTGTGCAGTCCGTACAAACTAATACGGGATGAAACTTTCCCCTTTTATTGTATTTTCGATTACAGGAAGTCTCTTCTTAGCGAAAATCCAGTTAAGGCGGAAGTGTCGTCCCTTATTAGCCTGTGCTTTAACCCACTATCCATGTCGCTCTCAATATGGCCCGCCACGAACTGTACTAAATGTATAATATACATAAATATACGGGTAAGCCTTCACACACGTGGAGGCTGCAGAGATCCCTAGGGTGACCAACAACCTTCGAGCTATTTCGACCGCTCTTAATGATGCCCGCAGAAATACGTGAATTTATAAAATTTAGAAAAATATTGCCCCCTGTCGAATGACGTATTCCTTTGAGTACGCGTTCGGCAAGTGAACGTTAATTTCACAAAATCAAGACCGTTGTCAAGCCCTATTAAACACCCTATTAAACAACTGTGTGTGATTAATTATGACAATAATTAATATTGGATGTGTAGGTGTGACGTTTAGCTTTTAGCAAATAATATATATATATATATATATATATATATATATATATATATATATATATTATATATATATATATATATATATATAGATAGATAGATAGATAGATAGATAGATAGATAGATAGATAGATAGATAGATAGATAGATAGATAGATAGATAGATAGATAGATAGATAGATAGATAGATAGATAGATAGATAGATAGATAGATAGATAGATAGATAGATAGCTAGATAGATAGATAGATCGATAGATAGATAGATAGCTAGCTAGATAGATAGATAGATAGATCTAGCTAGATAGATAGATCGCTAGATCGCTCGATAGCTAGATCTAGCTAGATAGATAGATCGCTAGCTAGATCGATAGATCGCTCGCTCGCTCTAGCTGGATCGATGGCTAGCTGGAGAGCTGGAGAGCTGGAGCTGGCTGGATGGCTGGCTGGCTGGCTGGCTGGATGGCTGGCTGGCTGGCTGGCTGGCTGGCTGGCTGGCTGGCTGGCTGGCTGGCTGGCTGGCTGGCTGGCTGGCTGGATGGCTGGCTGGATGGATGGCTGGCTGGGCTGGCTGGCTGCTGGTGGCTGGCTGGCTGGCTGGCTGGCTGGCTGGCTGGCTGGCTGGATGGCTGGCTGGCTGGCTGGCTGGCTCCTCGCTCTCTCTCGCTCGCTCGCTCTCTAGCTCGCTAGCTCGCTAGCTCCTAGATAGCTAGATAGATAGATAGATAGATCGATAGATAGATAGATAGATAGATAGATAGATAGATAGATAGATAGATAGATAGATTTCGGAGATAGCATAATACTCACAATGCATTGAAACAACATGCACCTAAAACAATATGAAGTAAAAACAATCATAATTGAAAAGTTCATGCATAGAATGCACTATGGCATGCACACTAACGCCAAGGATTACACAAAAAAGAGCAATATCCCTTATTTCCATTGTGGTCATTGATTGTTGGTGGCACAACATAGAGAGGCACTAGTAATAAATTAATACTAAATACTAGGTTAATAATAATAAATACATGAAATATAATACTGAGATTCAGATCAATGGACACAAATGTATCAATTATGATCGTCATACCACAGATAAATTTGGATGGATTAAAAAATTTAAGGTTACTTCAACAAACAAAAATTTAAAAGTCACATTGAGTATGGATGCATTATTAATCTGAAATGATAAGAAATTGGGAAAGGAAAATGTAAACATTTAACAGCATAGCATAGCAACTTAAAATAGATTAAAAGACTCTGTTTAAAAGATGTTGTTTGATTGCAGATTTAAAACTGGGCAATAATGTCATCTGGGTTATAAAAGATGGTAGTTTATTCCACAATGAGCAACCCATGGAACTGAAGGACCTCTTCCTATTTCCTTTAACCGTTTGTACAGAGAAGGCACCTTTATTACTTTATCTGGTATTATGGGAATGGACAGAATTCTGGGGAATAAACTGGTCTGACAAGTAGTTAGGAGATAGACCATTTTTGATCTTAAAAACATGGGAGAGCATGGTGCGCCCAAGTGATCACATCATAGAGCATTTGCTGCAAGATGACTACATTTTGCTTAATAATTACAGTCTAGACATGTTGTTAAATGCCCATATATGACATTTGATCTTTAAGTATGACATTTACCGTTCAGTTTTCAACCCGGTTGGCTGCGACATGCACTGTAGGGTGTAAGCAAACGAATAGCCTTCCGATTCGAAGGGGAAAATAACATGTATAACCTGCTAGTTTTCACAGCAGTTGTGTCTTCTGGTAGTTTTACACGTGGCGGTTGACTCCTGGACGTGTTGCCATCGCAACAGCAGTTGTCGTGGTAACCGACGTCTTCTGTAATGGTCGACATGCTGGAAATGTTCTGTGAATACTCGGTAGATTGTAACTAACACAGATATCAGGGTGCAGTATCACTTGTCTTTATGGGAACCGGTTTTTGGTGATTTTTAAAATAACTTTTAAAAACATTTTTGCTGAATAATTTCAACTAGTGCATAAAAGACGGATTATTATGCTGCTTATTGAAATGTGAAATGCATCAGAACTACTTTATTTAATAATTTTGGGTTCTTGTTAACACATTCTATGGTTTCTGCAATTATTTATATGGTTATGCTTCATGCAACATGAAATGTTGTCACCGATTTCAGACGTAATACAGAATTTAGTCTTATACTTTAAGATATCGGCACAGACTACACGAAAACCTGCATTTAATGCACAAAAGAGTTTTGCAAAAGAATTTCAATAACATATATTTGCAAAAAAAAAAGTTTTTATCGGTGTGTTTTCATTCTGTCCAGAACGTGTGTTAACCCCTGAAAACCCCTTGGAATCTGCACCCTGGATATGATATTTATCCTGTCACATGCCTTTAAATCAGCTCGATAACTAGGTAATCTAATATCCCAAAAGACATTAGGCTAGATGACCACGTCACCTCGAATATTCGTCAGTTGCTATTCGCGAATGCGCATGCCTGTAATATTTCCTGTTAATAAAATATACTTTATTTCAATAAAAAAATACAAAATAAATGTAAAGTACTGTTTGTTTAAACATTATTGTTTTAACAGCATAATTTAGTCTTTGTGCATTGAATTTATAACAATTGACTCGATGTCAGTGTTGTTTAACAAGATGAAAGCTAGCCTAAGCGTTTTGCATGACGTGACGTCACAATGTTTTTGTTCGAGTGTTTTTCTTTCCCATGTTAAATATTTAAACACAAAATAATCGAAAACTAGATGTTACAGAAACATTTCAACGAATGTTGTAAATGTGACAGAAAAAATAGAATAATAGGTTGGTGACGTGGATGGAGAATGATTATCTGGCTCATTGGAGGATCTTTTCGGGTGAGCCGAAACTTCCTCCTTCTTGCCAGATAAAAATTCTCCATCCACGTCACCAACCTATTGTTCTCTATATATTAAAACAAGATCCCAACTTGTGGTATTCTCATTTATTTTTAATAAAGGTATTTGGAAAAAACTATGGAGAGTATGTCGTTTCCACGGCGCATGTCTCAGAATTGTATTTGAATAAACTATGGAGAGTATGTCGTTTCCACGACACATGTCTCAGTATGTATTTAAATAAACTATGAAGAGTATGTCGTTTCCACGACGCATGTCGCAGTGTTGTATTTGAATAAACTATGGAGAGTATGTCGTTTCCACGACGCATGTCGGAGTGTTGTTCTTGAAAAAACTATGGAGAGTATGTCGTTTCCACGACGCATGTCGCAGTGTTGTTTTTGAATAAACTATGGAGAGTATGTCGTTTCCACGACGAATGTCGCAATGTTGTATTTAAATAAACTATGAAGAGTATGTCGTTCCCACGACGCATGTCGTAGTGTTGTATTCGAATAGTCTATGGGGAGTATGTCGTTTCCACGACGCATGTGTTGTATTTGAAAATGAGCCTCCCTCTGGGAAAACGGGATTTAATGCATGAGCAGTCCGCACAGGCTACATGTGCGAAGAGTGTCGTCACATATCAACATGTGCAGTCCGCACATGCTACATGTGCGAAGTTGCGACACATATCAATCTGTGCAGTCCGCACAGGCTACATGTGCAAAGAATGGCGTCACATATCAACATGTGCAGTCCGCACAGGCTACATGTGCGAAGAATAGCGTCACATATTAACCTCTGATGTCCGCACAGGCTACATGTGCGAAGAGTGACGTCACATATCCACTTGTGCAGTCCGCAAAGGCTACATGTGTGAAGAGTGACTTCACAGATCAACATGTGCAGTCCGCACAGGCTAAATGTGCGAATAATGGCGTCACATATCAACCTGTGCAGTCCGCACAGGCTACATGTGCGAAGAGTGACGTCACAGATCGACCTGTGCAGTCCGCACAGGCTACGTGTGTGAAGAGTGACGTCACAAATCAACCTGTGCAGTCCGCACAGGCTACATGTGTTAAGAGTGACGTCACAAATCAACCTGTGCAGTCCGCACTGGCTACATGTGTGAAGAGTGACATCACAGATCAAACTGTGCAGTCCGCACAGGCTACATGTGCGAAGAGTGACGTCACATATCAACCTGTGCAGTCCGTACAGGCTACATGTGTGAAAAGTGACGTCACAAATCAACCTGTGCAGTCCGCACAGGCTAATATGGGACAGCACTTTCATTCTTAAATCGTTTTAGAAAAGAAGATGCTTCTTTTAAAATATATAATTTAAATATATAATTACAATAAAAATACAATACAATCGGAATAAACAGACTAATCTGTGATGACACGTTATGCACCTGAATTAAAACTAATTTTTCAAATAGCGAGAATCAAATGTATTTAAATGTTATTGATTATATTTAACTTTTTATGAAGGCTTCAGAATCGTTGTTCTATTTATTGCGTAATTATAAAAGTTTACGGCGTTAACGCGTAACTGCAGTTACAGACACTCAGTGTGCAAATAAAATAATAATAATAATAACAAAAATAATGATAATAATAAAAATAATAATAATAAGAAGAAGAAGAAGAACAATAATAATACTAATAATCAATACAAGTTTTTTAAGCAGATAAGCATCGATCTGGGAAAACTTGGTTTAATACATTAGCCAGGCTTATCAGGGACTATGCATTCCGCTTTCATGGAATTTTGGCTGAAGGGAAACATCTGGTTTATGCTGAATGTGCAGTGCAGATTGCATAGGCTAATCAGGGACGACACTTTACGCACATGCATTAAACACTGTTGTTTTTGCAGAATGAGGCTTCTATATTAAGAATAAACAAGAAAATTGCCGTACCTGTAAATCTTCCTTAAATTTTGCCATCCGCAAATTCTCATTAATACCAATATATAATATCGTATCAACTTGATCGTATACAAAGTACCGCACCAATCTAAACAAGATATATTATACATGTATGATACCGAAACAAAACCAACACATTTTATCTGTTTCTGATACTGTGCCTGATGTAACCGGACACCACCAATAGGAACCGCGCGGTGCTCGGTCATGATAGTCAGATAACCTAACACATAGTGTACATACTATTGCTATACCCGATTTAGAATTTACGTTATATACGGATTTCATTTCTCAACACACCCTACAGACCTACGTTAACAATAAGTATATAATAGAATTTGATAGAAACCTGTTTTCTGTAAGTTATTAAGTTGCCCTTCCATACCCTGTACTTGACTGCAAGCATCGGTATTATATACGCTGTAAAACACACGGGGTTGAACTTTAATTATTATCATAATTTGAGCGATCATTTTGCAGGCAATCGTGGTAATTAAACAACTCAGACTAGCGCCATGGTTTAATTTATACTCATAAAAAGTCCATTGTTTATTAAAACCATATGCATAAGAACGCATAAGTTGTTGATTAACCGCTAGACAACACTATATTGGTAGGAAAATGCTAACATCCGTTGCCTTTCTTTACATGTTAATACTACCACCGAATGTGTATCCGAGTAGAAGCAATAATTGAGTCGCGTTCTGGGAAAAACGGGCTTAATGCATGTTTGTAAAGGGCCGTCCCAAATTAGGTTGTGCAGTCCGAACAGTCTAATCAGGGACGACGTATTCCGCTCATCAGGTATTATTTTGTTTTAAGCAAGTATATACTTAGCGAAAATCATGTTTAGTCTGAATTTGTTTATAGAAGATACCTCCTTTAAACGATAGTCCTTTAAAGCGGAAAGTTTCTTCCCTAATTAGTTTGTGCAGACTTTTAGACGTGCACTGTGTGCAACTCGTCTGATATTCGAAAAATTAATATGAGGTTTGAGACATTCTCGAGATGAGTCAGTTATTTTTTTCAGTTTTTGTTATTGTGAAATGATTAACAATGTCATGTTGAAATTTCCCAACCCTCCAGGTGGTCTCCACCTCGTCATTTGGAGGCAATAAAGTTCATGTCATTGACGTAGTAAATATCCTTCGGCATTTGACAGTAATGTACTATATAACAACGTTTATCTTAAGAGTACAATATTTGTTAACGCCCTCTTTTATAGGAAGCTATGAGAATACTTATATCCAAGAAAATGTTAAAGTCCCGGGTAGAGAAACAACCTTGCGACAAAAGAGCAGAGTTTAAAACTTGATACGGCGTCCTAGAAGTGATTGTTAAACGCTCTGCGACGCACTCGAATTTGAAGCCAGTATCGATTTTCAGTATTCAGCTTAGCAAAGAATTACCAAATAGTGGGCTTTGTTTTGAATCTCTGGGAAAAATCAAGATTAGCTAAACAATAAAATGTAAATAAATAAAAATAAATAAATACAATATTTAAACTTTCAGCTGCGAATTGAAGGTTCTCATTCAGGAATTCATTTTAATGGTTCGGAATCGGCTTGGGATTTCGTTGATATTATCAACATTCTGGCCAAGTTTCACTAAGATTCAGTCCAAAATAAAGCAATAGAGTAGTTACATGAGTTGAATGTGTGACTTTGGGTTTAGACGCTAGAGGCGCACATTCAAACTCGCTAAAGGCATTATCGAGATAAACATTTTGACCAATTGTTAACATATTGAATCATAAATGCGGCGCATATAGTGATTAGGCAGATTTTCTAAGAGTTTTAATGATGGAGAACGTGGATTAAGACGCAAGTGACTAACCTTCAAACTACGTGCTCATGTGAGCTACAAACGGACCAAAGCAAGCTTTAATAATTCTTGTTATTTCATAAAAAGTGTTAACAATTCAAGGAAAAATCATATATATGTATCAGTCCTGTGGAATTAACTTATATATAACTGTAAAAATTATAATAATTACCGTAGGGCTGCATGTAACATGTGATACTTAAGAGATGCATCAACACTGCATTACGTTCAAGATATACATGGATAACACTAATTAAAAAGCATATACATTTAACAGGTATTCCAAAGAGTATCTAACAAATCTAAAACGTTGATTTAGCTCTATGGGAAACTGTTAATAATTCATAAAGAACATAATAAATATGTCAATATGTTTATCTTTATGGGTTGCGTTTCCTTAAAGTTTATAAAGTAACAGACATGAAACTTGAATTTCAGAATTCGCTTATAGTTCACTTATTGTAATACTGTACATATGTTTCACCTGTGTATAATTAACCACTTATAACGCGAAGAACACGCCGAACGTGCCAGTTAGCAGCATTGTTTGTACCGAGACAACGCAACGAAAGCTCGTAGATATTTAACGCCCTTTCATAGTCTCCTTCCATTTCATAGCAGTGTCCCAGCATGTTAAGTGCTGTCTCGTAATGATACTGGTTGATGTAATTTCTTATATCATATATATAAGACCCCAATGTTCTTAATGCCTGTAGCTGTTTGTCACGTTCACCGAGTCCTCCATACGTGAGATACTGCAGATAGTGTAGGAATGAACGAGCAGCAACCTCAGCACTGTCCATCCATAGTTTTTCAACGTAATCTCTCTGTGCCACTTCCTCTTTGGTGTTATTGCGATTCATTTCAAACAATAATATGAAAGGGGCACAGTGCGATTCCTGTCTTGAAAAATTAACACAGAATGCAAATGGCAGTTCACTTTTGTCAGTGTTGCCTAATAGCATATCAGCAAACACCTTCAGATCACTGTCTCCCTCTAGTCTTTGAAATGCACATATAGCCTTGACCTTGCTGTGATACCTCCTCTCCACATCCTCCAACACTCGAACTGCCGCTTGAAGATGACCACTGCAGTATAGCATAGAAGCAAACTTTAAGCGACTAGAAGCTACATCCGAATTTAAGGAATATCGGACACGCCTTATATTTTCGCTGTCAAGAACGTTTTGTAGTCGCAAAAAGTAAGATGATTGAACTGAAATGTGTAACGCATAAAAGTGTTTAATCAATTCAAGAGCAGCAGTTTTTGACATGACATTCGTTGAGTTTTCACAATAATTGCGTATTACATATTTTAATTTATGCACAAAGGTTGTATGAGAACTGCTCTGTTCATGTTTGATATATGTTAACAATTGTTTCAATCTTTTCAAGTACTCAAACTTCAGCAGTAATCTGATGCTGTTATGTAATAATACACCTCTTAGTTCTCCAGCCTGTACAGTATGCCGCATACTACATGCTTGTAACCGACATCCTATATTATCTATACCAATACAAAACACATCTTGTAAGTTATTCCTTATAAACGAGTCTATATACACTGAAAGGCGTTTCTGCACCAACTTTGAGAGTTTCCCATCGAACAAGTTCACACCTTCTATGATATAATGCGGAAGCCTTCCCAATCTCAGCCATCGCCTTAATACGTGTAAACAGAGCAAAAGTACAAACATAAGGTTGTGTTCGCACCACAGACAAGGATGTGTTCTTTCTATGGTGAAAAACATTATAGTTTTACAATGAAAGCTTGTAATAGCATCCCCCACAATGTTAGCAAATAATGATTTTTTGATAAGTTTTAAAACAATGTAACATTTTATTTGAGTCATATTGAAGCTAAACATCAACATTCGTTCTATCAGGTTTGGAGACAGTCGCCATTCTTCTCGCTTGTAATCACTGTCTGGATGTCCTGCTGGTACCAGGAAACACGGAGCTATCCGTGCAGCCTCGAGAAGCTGAACAGGTGGCCATTGTTTACCTCTACATCTGTCTATCCAGTGCTGTATTTCAGGAAGAGGTTTGCGTACATGACATGCGTATACAATATCCCAGTTAGGCAGCACACTCACAGAAGGCCCATTTTTAGTTGCCTCCCCTCGATCTCTAACCTCATAGGCGATGTCATTTTTCCATCTTTCAGAGCTTAACAGTATTTGCCCAGAATCTTTCCTTACGAACATGTCATTGGTCAGACTGGTCTCTGGTTCCGGTGTGTAGTCTTGGATGACTTGTAGCAAGTACTGTTGAGGTGGAGTGGTGTTGTCGTGTAGCATCAGAAGGTCATACATCCCAGCCCTCCAGTCTTCCCAGACGGTCATGATATTGATTATGTTGTCACTTGATAGAAAATCAATATCAGACTGGAGACCGGGAGTTGTGGTCCCTTCCGACTGGCTCCCGAAATGAAAACACTCAATGTCCTTTCTTATTAGTTGATCTGATATTTTCTCAATGTGCTCCCTCCGCAAGAAAGTTCTTCTCCGCTCCAAAACAGTTTCCTTCCCAGCTCCACTGTCGTCAAGTGCGGCAAACATCCGAATAGACAATTCCGTGAAATGCTCTGGAATCTGAATATGCATATATGATATGACGTTTAATTAGGTTTGATAATTTGTACGTATATATTGAGCATAGTTTTGCAATATTTTCGATACACATTGCGTATATTATTTGTTTAATTTTATATAAATTACTTACATGTTTTTGTTGATAACTCTTTACTAGTATATCTTATTTTATCGTTTGTATCAAACATGCAGCAAATGAAATATATCAAAACCAAATGTATTGATAGTACTTAATATAAAATAGTTTTAAGTATGTAAGTATATTAAATCGACAAACATGTATACGAGAACTGATAAATCCATACGCGCGATAATAGATATAAATCAGATATGATTCAAAATCAATAGGTTGAAGTCTTATTTAAAATTGTGATTTGCTCCGTTTGATGAAATAATATATTTCCAAATGAAGGATGTATGTGTTTTGAATGTTTTTTTTAACCGAACATGTGTCATTATGTAAATGTGGATGCCCAGGTTGCCTGATTGTGAGTTAGAGACCGACCCGTCGGTTCGCACGCCTGCCAGTGGTTGTTTCAGTTAGCCAGTCAGAAAGTATATCAGTCACTCCTTGTGTCTAGGCTGTCTATCTATATATTCGTCTGTCTGTCTGTTCGCCTGCTCTGCCTGTCCAAAGAAAGACTTTCCTGTCTGTATTCTTAACTTCAGATTAGCCTATGCATTCATCATAGGCTGATAAGGGACGACACTTTCCGCCGAAAGTGGATTTTTTTCTTAAGAGTATTCTTTTAAAAGAGAAGAACACTGAAATGCGGAAAGTGTCGTCCCTGATTACCCTGTGCGGACTTCACAGGACTGTGCGGAATACACAGGCCGGTACTGACTGGCTATTGTGGGACGATATTTGAGGCACATGCCTTAAGCCCCGTTTTCACAGAGCACGCATCATGTATATATGTGGCTTTCTTGTCTTTCTATTTTTACATTTCTGTGTGGTCAACAATTTGTGTGTCTCTCAGTCAGTTTGCCCGTATCTCTAAGTACGTGTTCTGTATTCCTTATGTTCAGTATAAACTATCAAAACAAACAATTAGTTTACAAACAAATGCTAATGCTATACCTGCATGATTGATTGAAGGTTTTGATAATGCTTTTTCTTCGACGCTCTTCTGACACCAATATCGCTTTCCTAATAATAAAAAAAATGTACCATGATTAGCAAAAATTATATACTAGAAACTCTGTTTATACCATTCAAAATTTGGATGAAAATATAATTGCAAGTTAATATCAATTTATATAAAAGTACACACCAGTTAATTACATGGTCTACTTGATCAAAGTGACTTGCCTGTCATTGGCTTTTATGGATAATCATATTCAATATATATTTAAATCAGATTGTTGAAAATCACAATGCATGAATAACTTATGTTGTAGAATAAATACATAATTATTTAGTATTTAAGTGTTTCACTTGTGTATTCGTAAAAAGGAAATATTTAGAGGATAATACACGGCTGAGCCGGGGCGGTCAGTGATAATCGGCCCGCAGGGAGCATTACGGCCAGTATTAACGTCTATAATATATAACTAACTTTGTTTTGTTTATCTTTGTTTTGTTTTTTCCCCTAAAATGTATTACAGAACCAGCTTTTTATACTTTTATTTTCATTCAATTGATTACGAAATTTATGACGTATTTCTGTGGCGTAATTTCTGTGACGAAACAACAGTTTTAGCTATTCGGACGTGGAAGATTTATATAGAATATTTAGGAGCATCGAACAAAAACAAAAACGTATTTCGGATGGTGCATTTGTCGTGCACAATTGGAAGCTTTGATAAATGTCTTGTTATCGCTCCGACAAGCAATTAAATTTTATAAATCATGTTTTTGGTGACAGTGGGTAGCATTCGCTACAATCGTTTAATGGGCCTTTTCATAGATTTTGGCATGTTTTGAAGTTATTCATTAAATTCTTTATATTGTAAACATTGAATTGTAAAAGCTCCATTTAAAACTCAGGACTAAAATTACAAAAAGGAAAACAAACATTGCCTGGAGCAGGTTTCGAACCAGTGACCCCTGGAGAACTGCCGAGGTCCTGGAGAACGCTTTAGCTCTCTCGGCTTATCATCCGAGAATACATAGTAGTGTATTGTATACCATATATATAAGGAATCTTCGTAGTTTCACAAAATTTAACGACAACAACAGAACTCTCCAAATTATGCAACCGTTTCGCGTTGCAACGCTTGATAATTTTTAGGTTTTGAAAGCGTCAAAAGATGCATATAATGGCCATATTAGACCATGGTAAATGTTAAGTAATACTGTTTCCTCACACATATCACTAAAACTAAAACGAAAATTTGCGAATCTGAAACAACTTTTTTCAATTTTGTCAATTTACAAAACGTGAAGATCCCTTTAAAAAGTATGATTCAAAATAAATAGAGATAAACGGATAGAATAAAAAAAACGGATTGCACATCTTTGTCATTTAATTATTATAAGCATCGGATTACAGTTGTCACAGAGATAATTGTGTCTTTTATTTTTAAAATTGTGCTGTTTGTGAATCCTGTTAAAGCTCAAATAAAGGCATCAATCTGGTGTGAAGCACAGCTTTAGTTTCAATCGATAATTGTATTATCGAAATTGTGTGCAACCTGTCATTTAATAATTTAATAATGACTGATTATTTCGTTGATTTGTGGCTAAGGCTGAATGTGGACGCCATTTTTTCCAGTTTAACGTCACGCGCACATATTCTGAGGGCCGATTATAAATAATCAACCCTAGGGCCAAATATTTATAATGACCCCGCAACGGTGATAAGGGTATGACAAACTGTACAAATTTGTTACTATCTATAGTAAGGTATGTATTATATAAATATTTTGTTTCCTTTGGAACAAATGACACTCGAGCATGGTTTATTGTGGCAATTATATTTGTTGATGCTCCGCTGAGAAGGATGTAGTGGTTATTTAGCAAAATATGAAATATGAACCATTGGTTTTAACGGCAATCATTAACATGTAACGCTAAAACAATTTTCTGAAATGTATCGTATAACATAATCAGTTTATGCTATCTATGTTTCAGTGACTCAATACAATCACAGCATTTCCAAATGACTATATTTAGACAAACACTTACTGCAGAGCTAAGCCGGGCATGATCCTTAATATAACATATTATACTTTCTGTTCTTAACTTAAATTATCACGGAGCCAGCTTTTCGTAAATATATTTACATTAGGTTAAAAACGCAATTTATTATGTGAAGTAGACGAAACGCAACAGTTTAAGCTACTATAAGTATTGTGTAAGTTATAATGTAGGTTATAATGTTACAAAAACATGCTAACATAACATATAGGATTCTTTGAAAGCACAAACCTTGTTCTGCATCCTTGATTCTCTTGGCGCGGCTTCCATATCCACTGAAAGGTTCCACATCTTGCTAAACGCAACCTGTACTTCTTCAAACTCGTGTAACCTGAACGTATCAAGAATTTATCATTATTAACATGTGATCTGCATCACTATTACGATGCTTCAAACGTTAAACAAGGGCTGTTTGTAAAACATGCATGCCCTCCATATGGGCTGTCAGTTGTAGAGGCAGCCAGTGTGTGAATATGTTTTTGTCACTGTGACCTTGACCTTTGACCTAATGTAAGTTATCATCCGGAAACCATTGTACTATTTCGAGTCACTGTGACCTTGACCTTTGACCTAGTGACCTGAAAATCAATAGGGGTCATCTGCCAGTCATAATCAAGGGGGGGGGGGGAGTGAGAGGGAGGTTTAATGTGGGGTGGGGTAATTTATTAGACGTTAAAAAAACATTTAAGGGGGGGAGGGGTGGGGGGGGGGGTAGAGGGGTGGGGGTGAGAGGGGGGTATAATGTGGGGTGTGGTAATTTATTAGATGTTTAAAAATTTATTTATTTATTTGTTTTTTTTTGGGGGGGGATTGGGGGGTGGGAATAGAGAGGGGTATAATTTGTAGTGTGGTAATCAATAAGATGTTTAGAAAAAAAATTGGGGGGATAGGGGGGGGGGGGGGGGTCGGGGGGATGAGAGGGGGATATAATGTGGGGTGGGGTAATTTATTACATGTTTAAAAATTTATTTATTTATTTGTTTTTTTTTTGGGGGGGGATTGGGGGGTGGGGATAGAGAGGGGTATAATTTGTAGTGTGGTAATCAATAAGATGTTTAGAAAAAAAATTGGGGGGATAGGGGGGGTCGGGGGGATGAGAGGGGGATATAATGTGGGGTGGGGTAATTTATTACATGTTTAAAAAAAATGGGGGGGGGGGTGTGTGGGGGGGTAGGGGGTGGGTAGGGGGGGTGGGGGATGAGAGGGGGGTATGATGTGGGGTGTGGTAATTTATTAGATGTTTAAAACAAATATTTTTTGGGGGGGTGGGGGGTTTGGGGGGTAGGGCGGAGTGATGGGGGTATCATGTGGGATTTAAAAAAAAATAATTTGGGGGTGAGTTTGGGGGGGGGCGTAAGGATTCTGATAGGGGCGTGGGGTATTGTTCGGGTGGAATCCATTGTGGTATTCAGGTAAGTGTTGTTTTGTCAAAGTAAATATAAATGTGATCATAAAAAATAACAAATGATCTCACACAGACATAAACAAATTTCCTCTATTTATCAAACATGAAATTTAAACTTATTGTATTTGTTACCCCTGTATATAAGAAAGATATAATAGTGTATTACCTCACCTGTCCTGCTTATATTTATATTAATCAACAAAATTAAACATTAACACAATATTTAATATACAAAATATACAAAAATCTCATATTCTGATAATATTTTTACTGATCCACTGTATTTTACTCAAAGGATGATGTTTCATAGGACTGATAATTATAGATTTAGGATTACAGACCAGTTGCTTCAGTAATATTGTTCAGAGTTTGCCCTGTTGGCCGCGTATCCATTCTTGAGTTATCATTCAAAATCCATTTTACTATTTCAAGTCACCGTGACCTTGACCTTTGACCTAGTGACCTCAAAATCAATAGGGGTCATCTGCAAGTCATGATCAATGTACCTATGAAGTTTCATGATCCTAGGCCCAAGCTTTCTTGAGTTATCATCTGACAACCACCTGGTGGACGGACCGACAGACTGACATTACCGACATGAGCAAAGCAATAAACCCCCTCTTCTTCGAAGGGGGGCATAAATATTAGGAACATACCCCAATCAAATAAGAAACAAAGGCTGTTTGTAAAACATGCATGCCCCCCATATGGGCTGTCCGTTGTAGTGGCAGCCATTGTGTGAATACTATTTTTGTCACTGTGACCTTGACCTTGTGACCTAAAAATCGATAGAATCATCTGCGAGTCACGATCAATGTACCTATGAAGTGTCATTATCCTAGGCAAAAGCATTTTTGAGTTATCATCCAAAAATCATTTTACTATTTTGGGTCACCGTGACCTTGACCTTTAACCTCAAAATCAATAGGGGTCATCTGCGAGTCATGATCAATCTACCCATGAAATTTAATGATCCTAGGCGTATGCATTCTTGAGTTATCATCCGGAAACCATTTTACTATTTCGGGTAACCGTGACGTTGACCTTTGACCTAGTGACCTCAAAATCTATAAGGGTCATCTGCAAGTCATGATCAATGTACCTATGAAGTTTCATGATCCTAGCCCCAAGCGTTCTTGAGTTATCATCCGGAAACCACCTGGTGGACGGACCGACCGACCGACATGTGCAAAGCAATATACCCCCTCTTCTTTGAAGGGGGGCATAACAATTTAACTCAGAGTAATATATCTATTTAACTTCAAGCTCGCAATAAATCACATCACGGAATATATCTCATTTCACGCGTGCATAAGGCTGCACATTACACTTTGTAGCCACCAATGCGTGTTGGCCCCGGTCAAATTTGTAAATAAAGAGAACATTGCTTAAGTAAGCACTGTTTGAGTGTCTTAATAATAATGAATGTCAGGCTTGAGTTGTGGTGATTTTCTTGGATGTTTTTAAGTTACCAAAACATTGGTATTGTAACTAAAGCTAGAAAGTAGAATTTATGCAATTCGAAAACAGGTAATGCTGGCTCCGGACAGTATTTCGTTGAAAATTTTGCGTATGGACATTGAACTATTACAAACAAGAGTTCCGCGGTCGGAGATGACCGTATTGAAGCCGGATTTTTGATTTAAATGACAGGAAAGTACCTTTCGTGTTTTTGTCAATGCAATACTTAAATTACTGAAATATTGTTCAAAGGTCAAAATGAAATGTAAGTACTTTTCAAGGCATGAGCAAACCTTGTGTTATGTTTTGAATGCATGCATATACATGAACAACAATAACAATAACAGTGACCTTGACCTTCAAATGAATGACATTGAAATGAATGACCTTGAAATGACCAGTGGTCATCTAAGTGTGCTTGCAAACCCTTACGTCAAGTTTGAGATTCTAGGTCCAAGCATACCAAAGTTATAACAATTTTAACATTTTAACATTGAAGGTCACAGTGACCTTGACCTTCAAATGAATGACATTGAAATGAGCAGTGGTGATCTTCTAGTACTGGCAAACCTTTATGTCAAGTTTGAAGACTCTAGGTACAAGCATACCAAAGTTATAACATGGAATAAGAACTTTAACATTTTTACCTACCAAAGTTATAAGAACTTTAACATTTTTACATTCAAGGTCACAGTGACCTTGACCTTAGAATGAATGACCTTGAAATGACCAGTGGTCATCTAAGTGTGCTTGCAAACCTTCATGTCAAGTTTGAAGACTCTATGTCCAAGCATACCAAAGTTATAACAATTTTAACATTTTAACATTTAAGGTCACAGTGACCTTGACCTTCAAATGAATGACATTGAAATGACCAGTGGTCATCTTCTAGTACTGGCCAATCTTTATTTCAAGTTTGAAGACTCTAGGTACAAGCATACCAAAGTTATAACATGAAATAAGAACTTTAACATTTTTACATTCAAGGTCACAGTGACCTTGACCTTCAAATGAATGACCTTGAAATGTCCAGTGGTTACTTACTAGTTCTGGCCAACCTTCATGTCAAGTTTCAAGACTCTAGGTCCAAGCATACCAAAGTTATAACAACTTTAACATTTTTACATTCAAGGTCACAGCGACCTTGACCTTCAAATGAATGACCTTGAAATGTCCAGTTGTTACTTACTAGTTCCGGCCAACCTTCATGTCAAGTTTCAAGACTCTAGGTCCAAGCATATTAAAGTTATAACAACTTTAACATTTTTATATTGAAGGTCACAGTGACCTTCACCTTCAAATGAATGACCTTGAAATGACCAGTGGTCATCTGTTAATCCTGGCCAACCTTCATGTCAAGTTTGAAGACTCTAGGTCCAAGCATACCAAAGTTATACCATGAAATAAGAACTTTAACATTTTTACATTCAAGGTCAGTGACCTTGACCTTCAAATGAATGACCTTGAAATGACCAGTGGTTACTAACTAGTTATGGCCAACCTTCATGTCAAGTTTCAAGACTCTAGGTCTAAGCATACCAAAGTTATAACAACTTTAACATTTTTTATATTGAAGGTCACAGTGACCTTGACCTTCAAATGAATGACCTTGAAATGACCAGTGGTCATCTGTTAATCCTGGCCAACCTTCATGTCAAGTTTGAAGACTCTAGGTCCAAGCATACCAAAGTTATACCATGAAATAAGAACTTTAACATTTTCGAGCACGCTGCCCGCCCCCCCCGCCCGCCCCCCCGCCCCGCCCGACAACATCAATCTATAAGCCGAGATTTTTTTGAAAAAAATCCGGCTAAAAATCTAACCCTTAGACCCCCAATTTTCTCCATAGCTGTATAGTACTTGGTAAGTTACCTATGTAAAAAACATTGTCTTCAAGCACCTTGCGTCTGACGAAAAGTGGAAGTTAATATGTGAAACGGGCTTAAAAAGGCTCGGAAACACACATTATTTTGATGATTTTGTTTGAATTAATCAATACTAAATCATTTTTCCTCAACTCATTTGATTTAATGTTCTTGATTTTTCAGAAGGCACAACCTCAACCATTCTTGAAATGTGCTAGGTTTATTTTCTGATTTGCAAGGTGACCAGTTTTCAGACATTGCTTCAGTCCTGCTTGTGAACGAGATTGGCCGAGACTTGAACACTGTATATTGCCACCTAAGGGAAACATATTTTATTCCGTATTCTGCTTTCAAGGGGCTATGCCATTTAAAGGTTTACCCAAGGAACAAATTCTTTGAAAAAAAAAACTGTTTTTGGTGAAAGTACGATTGTATATGAACTGATACAACTCGCTATATATAACACACAGTTTTTTTCCATTCTAAGGTAGAAATCATATAATAATATGCGGCTTGTTTGTTTGATCCTTTTTGCGTTAACATGTTTACATCGTGCTGGTATTCAATATCTCCATAAGTTTGACATGGTCAATAACCAAGCATGAAAGCGCAGTTTGTTAAAGTGGTGTCAACTGTCATATTTTGATTTTTGTATTGTCTGATTGATTACCAACTTGTTTCTGACAAATGATCATTGTTTAACTTTATAAGTTATTTTTTTCAGGGGGGGGGGGCATGCGTATTCGGGAGCTTTGTGTTTAAGTGAGAAAGTTGTTGCAAAACTTCAAAGATGGCTTTTTTTGTTGGATTTTCTGAAAAGAAGGGAGGATATTTTCACCCGGTAAGCCCCTTTGTATTTATAATTATTTTAAATGAATACGTCGTTTCGGCTCTCTGGTGTGTGTGCTTCCCTCGGTTTTTTGTTTCAAGATCGTAGACGTCGGGATAAAAAAGTTATTGAAGGAAAACCGTCCACAAATCTGTTGTCTACTTACGGGACATTCGAGAAATTGAATGTACAAATATCATTTTCTCTTATAATACACAGTATTGACACACGTGAACAGTAAAATATAAATAAAATCATGATTATTTCATTTTACCGACGCCGTTTTATCACTGATAATTAATTTATTGGCAAACATTATTGGTTTAACCCCCTTATTTGGAACTGACTTCCTTTTAAGCACAGTTTGGGACCTGACTTTCAAATGACAAACAGCTCTTTCATATGTAAAAGAGCTTGACATGATACATGTATGCCTACCCATCTTAAATAAAGTGTTTATGTGTACTTCAATATTATAGTTTTATATCATGTTACGTGGTGCAATATAAGTGTTTCCTTTATCACGTTACTAACTGTAGAATAATAATAATGCTGTTCGAAAAACCTGCCGACCAATTGAATCAATTCATCTATTTTCAAGAAGATGGGTTGTGTGGTTGCCGATGTACGAGATAATAGAACGTTTATTTTTCAGTAATATTATAATTAATTTTATGTATTTTATGACGTGTCGACTTTATTCTGCTATGAACTTTTTTTAACCATTCTTTTACTGTCTTTTCAGATGATGCAGGTTAAAGGGCGAAAATAAGTGTATCTGTCGTTGCAGTATATGTAATGAAGAATTTTACATCAGGGAAGGATTGAGATATCATGCCCCATTCATGGACCACATGAGTTTAAATGTAGAATATGCAAGAAAGAATCCTTCAACAGAGCCGGACTAAAACAGCAAATAAAAAACACGAACATAACAAAACATGTACAGCTGATGTTTGTAGTGTTTTTGTTTTATTTATAAAGTCTACATAGACAAGTCTTATATATAATTGCTATGAGTGCTACTTACTTACACGTTTGATTCCGTATATGTCATGATGCTAGTTTCTCACTTTGTTATGAAAATAAACCATTTTATTTTATGCTTTCCAGTGGTTTATAGAGAAATATCAGTGAAATAAAACTAGTATTTCACTGTTTTAAACAGTGACAAATAACAGTGAAAAATAACGATATTTTTCACTGTTTTACTGTGAAATGACGTCATTTTGTTCAACGAAATGACGTTATAAATCCAGCGACATTATCCAGTTAAACTCTTTTACAATGTAAATAAACGGTGAAAAATCATAAAATAAAAAGAAAATTTGTCGGATTCGATGGAATATCGATTTTAATTCACTCGTGATAATAAAAAAATACATATTTTCACTCGTGGCTGTGCCACTCGTGAAAATATTATTTTATATGATCACTCGTGAAATAAAATCGATATTCCATCGAATCCAACAAATATCCTCTATATCTGTGTTACGTCATTTCTTCCAACGATATCTCTGCATCAATTTTCAATTGTATTCAGCACTTACATACATGATAAAAAAGATTTGGGTCGGATTTAATTCGTTATGCATTTGACATACATGTAATAACATTACTTACGATTAGAAGGCAAATATCAGGAACAAACGAAATAATCTTTCTAAGTGAACCAATACTTTATTCTCTCAATACAACAGTCATAAATAATATGATTTCACATAGGTACACAAGAGAAAAAAAAACATACATGTATAAAAATTATATTGATCACTTCTACTGAAATCATATCATGTATTGCATTTGCACAAATCTTTCTATCCACTACAAATTAACTTTTTGCGATTATAATATAGTGACCAACTCAGAACTGGTTTAAAAGAAGGTCATCCAAAATGTGTCACATCAAAGTCACATACATGTATCAGTATCGTTATGGTAAAACGCGTCAAATGTCATTGTATTAAAAAAACAATTCATATTTAAGTATCATAAAACAAGAGTGCCAAACTGTCACAAGATACGCCCGTTTGAAGGTTTTGGACAACTTGATAACTTTACCATGACCCATATTTGAACTTGATCTAGATACAAATTCTGACCAAATGTGGTGAAGATTGGATGAAAACTACTTCAATTAGAGAGCGGACACCATGCTCAATGCTTGAAAAGCACTTAGTGACCCCGTGACCTAGTTTTTGACCCAGCATCACCCATATTCGAACTTGACCTAGATATTTTCCAGATACAACTTCTGACCAAGTATGGTGATTATCGGATAAAAACTACTTCAATTAGAGAGCGGACACAATGCTAAATGCTTGAAATGCACTAAGTGACCCTGTGACCTAGTTTTGGACCCGGCATAACCCATATTCGAACTTGACCTAAATATTGTCTAGATAAAACTTCTGACCAAGTTTGGCGAAGATAGGATGAAAACTATTTGAATTAAAGAGCGGACACTGTGGACGCCGCCCGCCCGCTTTCAAGGTAAAACTATAATACATCCCGTTTTTTTAAAACAGGCGTATAACTAGATGCAACTACTGACCAAGTTTGGTGAAGATCGGATGAATACAATTTGAATTAGAGTCCGGACAAAGTGGCGCCGTTGAAAATGCACTAATTGACCCTATGACCTAGTTTTTGACCCGGCATGACCCATATTCGAACTTGGCCTATATATCAACTAGATGCAACTGCTGACCAAGTTTGGTGAAGATCGGATGAATACAATTTGAAATAGAGTCCGGACAAAGTGGCGCTGTTGAAAATGGACTAATTGACCCTATGACCTAGTTTTTGACCCGGCATGACCCATATTCGAACTTGGCCTAGATATCAACTAGATGCAACTACTGACCAAGTTTGGTGAAGATAAGATTTATACAATTTGAATTAGAGTCCGGACAAAGTAAAATGCACTTATTGACCCTTTGACCTAGTTTTTGACCCAGCATGACCCATATTCGGACTTGACCTAGATATCAACTAGATGCAACTACTGACCAAGTTTGGTGAAGATCGGATGAATACAATTTGAATTAGAGTCCGGACAAAGTGGCGCCGTTGAAAATGCACTAATTGACCCTATGACCTAGTTTTTGACCCAGCATGACCCATATTCGAACTTGGCTTATATATCAACTAGATGCAACTGCTGACCAAGTTTGGTGAAGATCGGATGAATACAATTTGAAATAGAGTCCGGACAAAGTGGCGCCTTTGAAAATGCACTTATTGACCCTATGACCTAGTTTTTGACCCGGCATGACCCATATTCGAACTTGGCCTAGATATCAACTAGATGCAACTGCTGACCAAGTTTGGTGAAGATCGATGAATACAATTTGAATTAGAGTCCGGACAAAGTGATGCCTTCCGCCCGCCAAGGGGTTTCACATAATACGTCCCGTATTTTATTTGGGCTACTGACCAAGTTTGGTAAAGATCGGATGAATACAATTTGAATAAGAGTCTGGACAAAGTGGCGCTGTTGAAAATGGACTAATTGACCCTATGACCTAGTTTTTTACCTGGCATGACCCATATTCGAACTTGGCCTAGATATCAACTAGATGCAACTACTGACCAAGTTTGGTGGAGATAAGATTTATACAATTTGAATTAGAGTCCGGACAAAGTAAAATGCACTAATTGACCCTTTGACCTAGTTTTTGACCCAGCATGACCCATATTCGGACTTGACCTAGATATCAACTAGATGCAACTACTGACCAAGTTTGGTGAAGATCAGATGAATACAATTTGAATTAGAGTCCGGACAAAGTGGCGCCGTTGAAAATGCACTAATTGACCCTATGACCTAGTTTTTGACCCGGCATGACCCATATTCGAACTTGGCCTATATATCAACTAGATGCAACTGCTGACCAAGTTTGGTGAAGATCAGATGAATACAATTTGAAATAGAGTCCGGACAAAGTGGCCCCTTTGAAAATGCACTTATTGACCCTATGACCTAGTTTTTGACCCGGCATGACCCATATTCGAACTTGGCCTAGATATCAACTAGATGCAACTGCTGACCAAGTTTGGTGAAGATCGGATGAATACAATTTGAATTAGAGTCTGGACAAAGTGATGCCTTCCGCCCGCCCGCCAAGGGGTTTCACATAATACGTCCCGTTTTTTATACGGGCGTATAAAAACATCCACCAATATGCATCTTCTAAGTAGATGTCAGGTATTCCAAATCGCAACAATGGCAGTATTTGGTTACATCAACCTTATACTAGTATCAAACCGGCTTTACCCACTTCTGTTTTTCATTACACTTTTATTGCACGTATATGTGATTGTTTGGCAAGGTACTTCGACGTAATATTTTTTGTTCGATTGGTGGGTTTTCATTTACCTATCGCATTCTAGAGCGGTACACACTTCGTTACACCGTCTTTTTTAATCTTGGCATCCTCAACATATATAGCTGGCGTCTAGATATCTGGAAATAGTAAGCATAGTATTCTGTTGGATGCATATTCAAACATAAGTATGTCCATATGTGTTAAAAGAAACAGGTAAGAATTACACTGTGTTTATAATACCGTTGAATGTCTTATATTACACACACTAAATGTTAGCGTTAAGTACGCGATAAAACATATAATAATACAAATTAATAATAAAACAATTAATAGAAAAAAGAAAACTCCTGATTTCTTCAAGTGAAAATGTTTTCCAAGACATTCGCACCAATGCGGAATTCATTCACGAAAGTTATTTCGCATAAAACCATTTAACATATGAAAGCAGGGTTGGCACCAATCGACCGCCCCTGGTTTTAACCGGCGGTTTTTACCGGTTAAAACCGCCCCGGTCAATACTCCCAAAGTGGTCATTACTGGTCAATACTGGTCGATTGAACATTACCCCCAATTTTGATTTATTTCCATGCTTAATTAAACAATATTGATAATATATATTAAACAGACATGTTGCCAATAATGTCTTAAGCTATTAAAACCCACTATTTTATACCTGTTCATGCAATTTGTAGGTCAATCTCTCAAAATTTTGCAAATGAGTCAAGTTGGTCAATTGGATTTTGCTGGTCGATTGATTTTATTTTTCAATTCTAACGAATTATGAATGCTCAGAAAATTATGTGCTTGATTCAACAAGAACCTGTCAATCACTGTGTATTAGTTGTTCCTCATGCCCCACTGTCTCCACAGTCTTTCACAGTCGTCAAACCTATTCAGGTTAGGGCACCCAAAACTGATAATAGGGTCTTACATTGCACCTTTGACACAACCCTTACTTGTCATGTATTCTTGCCTAGATTTCTTTAACAAAATAGTGAAACAATATTTTATTTTACCATTGATATAAAAAAAAACTTAATAAGAAATAATTATTAAAAGAAAGAAATAATTGAAAAGAAGAGTCTAGTGTAGACCCACAATTGGTAAACGTTATTTGTTGCCAAAATCAAAAACTTTGATTGCTTATTCATTTGAAGACCAATTGAACTTTAAAATATGAAAACCCTCTAAATATAGAAAGGAGACAAGTTAGAAGTAACTATTAAATTAATAACATTAATAGCAAGTTATCTCATTTTGATTGAGTGAACTGAAATAGCCTAGGGGCAGATTTGCTGCATTGTCACTATCAGAGACATACCAGTGCATGCATTTTATTACCAATTAAGGCATAGTGGCCAGATCATTTATGACCCTAGAAACCACAAGAGTTCTGTTTGTCCATCAGCTTATCAAATATATATATCAATAGATTAGTGAAATCTATGGTAACTACAATAGTAATAATACTTCAGTAACAGATGTGATACACTGAGATAAAGATATTGCCTTAGTTCTTTTGTATTTGAGACCATTTCCATAAATAATAAAGAAGTATTTTTTTACAGCTTTAAAGATTTTTTTTACAATAGATAACTCAAAAAAAGTTTATCAATTACAGAATAATGATTGATTTAATATAGAATAGCTTAAATGCTTCCTTTGTCATGTTAAAATGCTACAATTTTCAATTGACCAGTATTGACCAATAATGACCATTAATGACCAGTATTGACCGGTTTTAACCGGGTATTGACCGCCGGCCCGGTCAATACTCAATTGACCGGTCAATATGCCAACCCTGTATGAAAGAGCTGTTAATCATTTGGAAGTCAGGTCCGAAAATGTGCTTAAAAGGAAGTTTAGTTCCAAAAATGGGGGTTTACCTGTTATAATTCGGCATTAAATGAATTAATAGACATAACAACGCGTCAAGATAATAAAATATTCGTGATTTATGTTATATTTTACTGTACACATGCACAAATACTGTTTCTTATGAGAGAAAATGATATTGGAACATTCCAACATCTCGAAGGTCAAGAAATTAAACAAAAAATTTGTCGACGGTTTTGCTTCAATAACTTTTTTATTCTCACGTCTACGGTTTTGAAACAAAAAACTGAGGGGATCATAAACACCGTAGAGCCGAAAGGGCTGATTCATTTAAAAGAAATATTAATATAAACTGGCTTACCGGGTGAAAATATCCGCTACTCCTTCATGAAAAACACTTAAACGACGCCATCTTTGAAGTTTTGCAACAACTTTCTCATTTAAACGCGGTATGCTCCCGTATACGCGTGCCCCCCTGGTTTTATTAAAGTGCATTTATATAAAAATGTATAATTTGGAAACCCAGTTTTCCCTGCCATAGTCCCTTTAACTAACACTTATGCGTTGATTTGTTCTGAAACAATACATATTTAATGTATTTTATTCCGTTCGCTTAAAGATATATAAGATACTGCATTATTGAACGTCAGCTGATTAATACGCGCCGATTTTAACAAACGCTAAACAACATTCTATCTCGGATAAGTGGCAACACTGTTGAAGCGGAAGCGGTGTTCGTGATCAATATCTTAGCCACCATTTTGTGTTAGTACTGTTGCTGAACCCGTCGTGGTTAGTTCATTGTTTACAATATCTACCATGTACATTGAATTTGCGATAAAGAACATTCCTGACTTACCGACACACACATGAATGGTCATAATTATGGAAGCTTTTGCATTGTATATGATATAAAAAATGCTTTATTGCAGCATAATTGTTATATCCAGGCCTTTATTTTTAGATCTAATATTAGAAACAAGTGGTCAAACGTCCAAGGTTACTTCACTGCCCCAATTATTTGGCCGGATTTTAATAGAACAAAAGACAACGGATCATTCAGCCGGATTTAATTTGACAGCAAGATAACCGATCAAACCCATAAAACTGAAATTACACAATACAAAAAACTTACAAAATGCATGACAAAATAATCCGTAAAATAACAGCGTTACACAACTAATAAAAATGTAATCTTAGGCCTTTAGCATTAAACAAGTATTGCATAGATGTACACAAGATTTTACTGTCCATCACTATGAGCATTTAGAATTCAAAACAATAAAAGGCAGTACTGAACGTTTAAGGAATAGTGGATTAAGTTGAGTTATTCAAATAGTTACAACCAAATAACAGCATATCACATCAATGTTGCAATAACTACATTTAACTTACACAACGGTGAGACCAATTAGATTTGACCGGATATCGAGGTATGCATGGCGTTGTAGATGACTGTAAAATGATACGAAACATAAGTAAATAAAAAAGGAACTTGATCTATCATGTATTACACATATGATGAGTTACATAAGATTCAAGCGGAGAGTTTACATTGAACAAATGATAATCCGAAACACAAACATGGAACGAATCGTGAGAGTACGAACGAACAAAAAAATCTTATCACCAAAATAGTAAGAAAATCGCTGAACAGTCTAATAAAAATAGTTTGTATAATAATCAAAAACATAAAAATGTATCAAAATATGCTCTTTCTATTTGTTTACCTGGACAATGAAGCTTGCACAGGGTTTTTTTAAGTTAAGAAAAACGTGACCAAACGATTTCTTGTAAAAAATATAGCGTTGTAAAAATCGGTCAGGTTACATACAACTAATAATCAAGCTAAGGGACAACACAGTTACTCACCTGCGACCTGAATATATACAGAACTGTTTTTGCATTTTAAAACTCGGTATGATGATTTGACAATGTGGCGTCTAGATTTTCCCCATATTTTATGGCCGCTAATGTTTAATAAATATATAAATAAATATGATTTTTAAAATGCTCACGTAACACATTTCAAACTCGCCAGAGACATATTAGGGAAACATTTATTATCTCACCAATTTGTTTACGATTGTTTAATAAATATGGCATCTGGGGTTAACAAGCTTTTAATAATTTGAACTATACAATTAGTGTTTACCCCATATTACCAAGTTTCGAATTTGGTCAATATATTTATTTCGAAATTTGTCATCTGCGCAATAAATGTGACCCCTTAAATGTTCACAATGTTTCCCTATAGCAATTTAAGAAAAACTGCCCCACCTCCTGGCAGCCACGGTTTTCAACGGACCAGAACACGTTTTGAAATCGGCCCTGATATCATTGTGACGATTGTTATGGGATATTATCTCTTTCAAATTGAGTTATAAATGTAACATCTAGAGCGGTCAGAAGGTTTCACTATTCAATAAAAATTGCCCCGCCAACTTTTCAACGGACCTGAACAATTTTAGAACTTGATCGGTATATAATTTGGACAAATGTTCTGACAAAAAAAGTGTGGCATGCAAAGTGTTCACGAGGGGTTTCTTTCAGTTTAACAAATGACATAGTTTTTGTACTTACGCAATTAATTTTCTTACTCGTTCGCTGTATTACTAGAACACATGTTTGATCGATTTCATTAAGATTGTGAAAAAGTGTTGCCTCTAGTGTGACATAAATATAAATTATGGCGACGCACGGACAAATGAAACAATACTATCACAAAAAGTCTTAACGTTGTGCTCAGGTAAGCTAAAGACAAGTAACTAATAGACCAGTTGATTGGTATTGCTATTTTTAGCCATCATTCATGCTCACTGGTTGGAAAAAACACTGGTAAGAGTAACTTAAAATATTTGCATACAGGACAAGTGGTTTTAGTCAATAAATCGATAAGATGTCCACAAAAAATCACTAAGACACCTTTATTTTAATGTATGATGTAAAAAGGTAATGCAACAATTGATGAGCACTTATTTAGGACAAACTATTTGGGATGCGTAGCAATGCCGTTGTAGATGTAGTTGTTTATTAAATGTAAACTTTTGGTTTACTTTTGGTTTCGTTTTTTAATTCTAAAAATGGTGCAGTGCCTTATAGATTTTTATATTGTTATTGACGATGACATAGCGGGAAATACATTTAAGATGTCAAAATGATACAATTTATTTTAAAAAGTAACGCTCAATTATGTGACTAAAAAGTAAAGTCTTCGCATAGATTTAAAATAAAAGTAGCATTTTCAATTGCATAAAATACATAATTTACCAATGATGCGTTAGGTATCGAGTTGATTCTACACGTTATGACGTTATGACATCATTAAACACGCCACCAGTTATTAGCCCGGATTTCGGGCTGATAAAAAACCTTGAAAAACAAACGCAACAATTGATGAGAAGAAGATACATATCAATTTGAATGCCAAAAACAGAGTAGTATTTACATGATAAGTAATGATTGACATGATAAGTTATCAATCAGTTTGAATCCAAAATATGAGTAGAATTTACATGATAAGTAATGATTGACATGATAAGTAATGATTGACATGATAAGTAATGATTGACATGATCATTTATCAATCAGTTTGAATCCAAAATCTGAGTAGAATTCACATGATAAGTAATGAAGGACATGATAAGTAATGATTGACATGATAAGTAATGATTGAAATGATAAGTAATGATTGACGTGATAAGCACTGATTGAAATGATAAGGAATGATTGACATGATGCGTTATGATTGACATGATAAGTAATGATTGACATAGTGAGTAATACTTGACATAATACGTAATTATTGACATGATACGTAATAATTGACATGATAAGTAATGATTGATATAATAAGTAATGATTGACACGACAAGTAATGATTGACATGATAAGTAATGATTGACATAGTGAGTAATACTTGACATAATACGTAATTATTGACATGATACGTAATAATTGACATGATAAGTAATGATTGATATAATAAGTAATGATTGACACGACAAGTAATGATATGCTAAGTTATTTAACAGTCTAAATGCAAAAAGGCATATTGAATTATTGCAAATCAAATCAAAACAGTATGTGTATGTAGAAATTGTAGGCAAATCATAAGTAATGTATATTATTATAAATAGAAATCCTCATAACTGCCACAACACCCATTATTTCATTACCAATTATTTGAATGTTTAATTAATTGTTGAGAAGTCTCAAATGTTATCGCACTGTTCATATGTTCGAATGCAACACAACGAATACAATTTACAATTATAGCTTGAACACGGTCGAATACTCCAAATGTAACTGCACATATTACAAATGATATTTTAGCAAAAGATCAAACAATCCTTAATAAACATGTTTTATAAAAACCAGAAGTAATACAAATAATAACTCACTTGTTCGTTCGAATTTATGTATTGTGACCATCCGTTGAAATCGAAAGTAAGTTGATATGAATTGAACAATAGTTTCCAATGACGCATTTAAAATCGAAAGTAAGTCGATATTGAACTTGCGGGGATTTCCATTGACACATAATTTTTTGGGTTGTTCCGACGTATTCATCGATTCTTTATTTTTCGTGTAATTATTCAGATTAAAATGACGAGTAGTTCTTGTCCTGTTAAATAACTCGTGTTTGTTTATACAAATTAATGTTGACAACATTTTAAGTCTCGTGTGAAATCGAAAGTAGGTTGAAATGAATTTTACGGGGATTTCCGCTTGTAAGGGAATTCTGTACACAACGGCTCATTTATCACTTAGTGACGTCACGGTGTGTCTACAATAGTTGTTTGACGCATTGCGAATCGCACACGATATACATAAACAAGAAAAGCGCATACATTATGATTAAAGAAGCAAAATCAGACAATGTATACGAGTTCAATAAATTGGTTTTAATTTGATATTTTCATATTGACAAGTTGTCAGACAGTTGTAAATTATAGTAATTATTAAACAGTAAAATCGTGTAGTATCGATCTTGTGTTAAATTATTAAAACTGGTGAAAATTTTAAACGGCAACAACAAACGACGAGTTTAATGCTTTGTGCGTTTAGTATATGCGTAAACCGTATACCTCTACAGTGTCACATGGTAAAAACAGGCGTCAACATTTCAAATACTGGTATCACAATTGTACCTTTCACGACACACCCCCTACCCGCCAGCCCGACACCATACACCCACCGATACGTCAGTTCGAAGCCGAGACAGTTCACCGACCCTGCACAATGTAAAAATAAACATTGGCAAAATCTTCGAACACTGATTTTTTTTAACATACGGTTTAAATTGAAAACAGTGTACATAGCAATAAATGTAAGCTAATAATGTTTTATATTTCTTACGGCGGGGAGCAATGTCAATTTGTTTATCACGCATTTTATTATATGTGATAATGCTGTTTAAAGTATTTTATATATTGTATTTAACAGTTTAATATCATGTATTATCACATGCCATACCCTGTTTCCCATGTAATATAACAATTACGAATATTTGTATCGTACACATGTGTAATATACTTTTTAAGCGCTTTCATTGGCTAGTTTTCGTTCGATTGACCATTTCGTTATTTTGCTGAAATGACGTTGCAACGTCAAATGACGTCACGAAATGTAAACAACATTCGGGATTTATCCGTATGTTGTCGTATATATTTATTTAATTTGCTTATTCAAAAGCATGTGATAAAACGATCTGACACGCGTTGTCATTTCATACCATATTTTATTAAACTCGTCCAGGAAATTTGTTAGTAAGCTCGCAAAAGGCTCGCTTATTCACAAAATTCCTGAACTCGTTTAATAAAATATTGTATGATATGACAACTCGTGCAAGATTCTGTATTTATACAAAATGATCATAACGCAGAATGATCAATTACTAAAGTTAAAAACAAAACAAGCCAACAATAAATATAATCGGCATCCGGGCACACAAGCAATGTGAAATACGCTTACCACCCTAATTGTATAAGGAAGACAAAACCCACCCTGACTGTAAATTCTTATTTACAAATCGCATACAGTTGTTACTTGTGAGCCCATACAAAAGCACGCCAAACTATTATGTAACACGAAATGTAAAACCCCACCCACACAAAAAACTTATATACAGAGGCTAACAATATATGCCCTTCCGTCAATATCATGTCGGTGAATGAAAACCTGAATTAGCGTTGCAGTCCAAAATAAAACGTTTTGTACGGTATTGTTTTGTTTTACGATTTATATTTATTCCCACATTCCATTGTCTCCTCATAGGCACAACAAACAGTCATGAAACCAGGTATAAACTTCTACCATATACGCAGTAGGAACTAGCCATTCACAAACCTGATTAAGAATTCTTCGTTCTTAATACCATACGTTGTTCGGTATGATTATATCACGGCAAATATATCATAACAGCAAACAGATTAAATGAAGGGAGCTTACTGTGGATTATAACCCTGACATACCAACGGTTGTGAGTATGACGTCAATTTGATATTCCGCGCACTGTTTATGAATGACGACAACGTTATTTGATTTTCATTGTTGTGGTGACGTCATGTTTTCGCAGTAAAGTGGAGGACGTTTGGTTTCATTCTCAGTTATAACTTTTAAATCGCGGATAAGTTATTAATGAAATCGTGTAAGAATCGAAATTATCGATGTGTAAGCGATGGTTGTCGTTCCGATGCTTGTTTTTAAACGCCCTCGTGGTTTAATTCCTACGCATCGGAACTCCATACCGTTGGTTATTACCGCAATAACCAACGGTTACCCGTCGATTATTTCTTAAATAGCTTCTAAAACATTTTAAGTTGTCTTCAGTTTTTCTCAAGGTTTAAAGGCTTATTATTAGAGCCGCGTTCTAGGAAAACAGGGCTTACGGGCTTAATACATCAGCGTAAAGTGTCGTCTCAGGTTAGCGTGTGCAGTTCTCACAAGCCAATCAGGGGCGAAGAAACTGGATTTTCGTTTAGAAGACTTGAAGGGACTGCCTTTAAAATAGAATACCATAAAAGCGGAAAATGTCGTCCTTGCTTAGCATGTGCGGACTGCAATGCTAATCTGGGACGACACTTACCGAAAATTCATTACGCCCAGTTTGCACTGAGCGAGGCTCATTGAATGTTAAACGTTAGGAGGTTTCAACATGTACGTGTGTAAGCTCCACCATTTCATAATGAAATCTATGTGCCGTTGAAAGTTCCGCGGATTAAGTTATATCACAATCGTAGCACGTGCATCGTAAACACGTGCATGCTCATAAAGTCCATGAAATAGTATTTAATGTATATGTTCCGCGCTGAAGGAATAGCAGGCTTACCAATACAATGGAAATAATTTTCCCTTGCTGACTGCTTACATTAAGCCCTGTTTCCCTAGAGCGCGGATCATTTGTCCTTCTTTAAGCCGCGATTAACTGTCCCACATGAACTAATGGCATCCGCAAGCCTTCTCTTTCATTTCTTCAAGAGGACGTTCATTTTTCGTCGAAGTAAAGAACCTTAATCGATGACAGTTTCGTCCGTGTGCAGCTGCGCTTGGGAATCTATGCTAGAGAATAGGATTACAATGATTTCAAGATCTTAAAGTAACCAGGCTATAATTGATCTACTCGTTATTCAAAACTATATAACAACTTATAAATTTATTTAAAAATTTGCATTTCTATGCGGCGAGATGTTTTGGACGTATATAGTTTACATAAGCATGTTGGGACATTGATAATGAATTATGTTTCACAGTGTGTGTGTGTTTGTGTGTGTGTGGAGGGGGAGGGGGGGGAACGAACTGAAACTCGGCCAAAAAAAAACATATTTTACTGTATCATACATTTTCGGGTCGTGTGAGATGCACACGCGTTTAGACGATGGCGTGATTAGTTGCGTTCATCTGGGAGCCTAGCGGGAAAGTGCACTCGCATCCGCAGAAGAACGCTGAGCAGCCGTCAGGCGCTATAACCCAGTTAAACAGTTTATAACGTAAGTCATTGATAAAAAAACGTTAGATAATTGGAACATAACGTAAGATAATTGGACCATAACGTTTGATCATTGGACCATAACGTATGATCACTGGCCCATAACGTAAGATCTTTGGACAATTACGTATGATCATTGATTAATCAAGGTATACATTTGAGATTGTTGGCCAGTAACGTATGAGCGTATATTTTCACGTAAACGACGTATTCCGGTTTGGGAATCCTCCAACGTGACGGCAGATTCTAAAACTCGTTAAACCAGTTGCGTATGCTTACTATATGTTTATTATTAATGACCGGATTATTTATTTATTTCTTGAGTTGTTTAAACCATCAACTAACCATCCAATCGAAACTCCGGAAGCTCACGTACAGGGTGTTGAGCTGGCAGGCACTCGTTCGATAGTTATCCATCGGTGAAACGGAACAACCAGGTTAGTCGCGTGCTTGTACAGGTTTTTTATTAAAGGAAAGGTCGTCATCTCATGTTGTTAAAACTTGTTACCCAACCCTTCTGCATTTGCATGAAAAAAAGTAATTATTACTATGGCCAGATCTGGCTGATATCCTCATGCGATTTATTAGTGCGCGTTGTTAGTTTTTCAAATCGGGTAAATTCACTTTTTGAAACAGTAAACATTAGAAGTGACAATTATCGACACAATTCTCGTGATATTATACAATTACTAGTTTGTTATCGTATAAATAATTAAAGCACTACTACTTATATGGGTGACCCGACATTTGTACTTTCTACATACAATACTGAATCATATTGAGCCGCGTTCTGGGAAAACTGGCTTATTACGTGTAACTTAAGTGTCGACCAAGAAAAGCCTGTGCTGACCGCACAAGGTAATCAGCGACGACACTGACAGCCTAAAGAGAAGTTTTGTAAAGAGGAGACTTCTTTTGAACTCCGTTAAAGTGGAAAATGTCGTCCCTTATTAGCCTGTGCGGAGTGAACACGCCAACATTTGACGACACGTAAGCACATTCATAAAACCCATTTTTACACGGAACTAGGCTCAAGCAGTTCTTAAACATGCATACAACACTGCTTCTAGCGTTTGAAGTTAACACAACGTTAACAATGTCACTTTTAAACTTGAATGAAAAAATCGTAGAACTTATGCTTATTTGGAAATAATCGCATTCTTCCGCGAACTGTATCTTACTATATACGTTTACCGATGACGTCACATTGTTTATACAATGGATCGTGAAGGCAGTCGATGTCCATATTGGCCGAAATCGAGGCATTCAAACACTATCAAGTATTCTTTTGAAAATCAATAAACATGTTATAAAGGTTTAAAAGGCAAATCAAATAGTTTATAATCACTGCGTAGTTATGCGTTTTTCATGGCACGTATTCTAGATTTTGGACCGTCAAACGCCAAACGTACAGTACAAATATAGAATATCGTATATTTTACGACGAATAATTACCCTTCTCCAAACGAGATTTTGCCTTCCGGTTATGTACGAAAGTCCAACCATTTAGCGCAAGAGCAAGCAATCACGATACAGTGCGGGAATATCAAGACGCAACAAACATGTTTTCGAAGCCAATTAGCAAGTGGTCTGTGTTGGTAATAACGTTAATGTTCGAAGGATGTAAGGTTTATTGTAATTTTCAAAGGTTTGTATTTCAAGTTGAAACAAGGTATTCAGACCTTTCGGAAATACCGATAGGCCGAGAATGTAGTTTTTTGTGAATTCGGAGAAAAGTTTTTAGTTTACATTTGATACACTCTTTTTAGTTAATTGTTTGACATAGAACGTACACAATACTATTTTGCCGTAAGGGATGGACCTTCTCGTAGACTGATAATTTAATAAATAGATTTGAATTGAAGCGTAACGCAATTGTTTGCTTGTAGTTGTTTTTAATCCAACTAGAGATTTACCTTTATTTTTTATTTTGTATAACTGCAAAATCCTTTTGAAGATGGCAAAGTGTTATTTTCAAGTCTATGTCACATTTTTCGAATTGCTTAAGAACAAGTTAAAGAACTTTAAACACACAATAAACACCTGTTACACTTGTGTTGTGGAAATCAATAAACATAGAAAACTTGTTAAACTAAATTCAATACATAAAAGATAAAACAAATGTTGTTATATACCCATTACTTCATGCGATGGCTTTATTAGATTGTTAAGTGTTTTTAATTCCAAATTATTTGCCTGATATTTCCTATGCGTGTTATGAACGCGAGCTGCGCTCTGGTAAAAACGGGGCTTAATGCATTTTCGCAAAGAGTCGTCCAAGATTAGCCTGTGCAGTCCGTAGAGGCTAATAAGGGAAGAAACTGTTTGCTTTTAAGTAGTGTTTCGTTTAATGTCAGTCTATTCTAAACTGAAATCCAGTCGTGGTGTTTAGTGTCGTGTCTGATGAGACTGTGCGAACTACACAGGCTGATCTTTAATAAAACATTTTTCGCACATGCATTAAGCTTAGTTTTTACAAATCTAGGCCCAGTTATTGTTTCGATTTTAGGTCACGTTTTTTGCGGATAAAGACTCAAAAGAAAGCGTCAGTTGTTTTCCTGAAGTCACTGACAAGGTATATTATATACAATGTCACACTTGTCTTAAATTTAAACATTTTTAATAGTCAAATAGCGTAATATTTCTGTAATTATTGTTATAATGTTTTCTAGTATATCTTATTTGTCGTTTCGTCTCATACATGCAGCTGATGTAATATATTAAATCCAAATGTTTGTATAATAGTACTGATGTATTTATGATACTTGGAATTGACTATTTTAAATTCTGTATGAATATAAAGTCGGTTTTCATATACACGAAAATTGATAAATTCATTCGAGCACTGATATAAATCAGATATGATACGCAATCAATAGATTGAAGTATCTTTTAAAAGCCTAATTTTCTCTGTTTGATCAGATCAAGGACATGTTTGTTTTTTAAAAGCGAACATGTGTTATTATGGAAATGTGGATAACCAGCTTGCTTGATTGTGAGTCTGACCCCGATCCATCAGTTCTCATGCCTGCCAGTCGACTTGTCCCTTAGCAAGCCAACTATACTATATCAGTAACTCCTAGTTGTCTAGTCTGTCATTCTTATTGTTTGTCTGTCTGTATGACTGTTCGCTCGCTCTGCCTGTAAGGAGAAAGACTGTTCTGCTGCTTGAGCGATGCCTGTCTGTATTCTTAACTGCATGCATGCTTGTCTATATATGAGTCTTGCTATTTGCATGTACGTCAAATGTCGTCCCAGATTAACCTGTGCAGTCCTCAAAGGCTGATCAGGGACGACACGTTCCGCCTAAACTTGATTATTTCCTAGAATAGTATTCCGTTGAACGAAACAAAAAAATAAAAGCGGAAAGTGTCGTCCCTGATTAGCCTGTGAGGACTGCACATGCCTGCAAATTTGGACGACATGTTATGCACATGAATTAAGTCCCGTTTTCACAGAGTGCGCCTCATTTATAGACGTGGCTATCTTGTCTGTCTTTTTTGTCAGCCATTGTTTTGTGGTCAACAATTTGTGTATGTCTCTCAGTCGGTTGGCCTGTATCTCTGAGAATGTATTTGAATTTCTTATGTTCAGTATAAACTATAGATAAGAAAATGTATTTAACAAGCAAAGGTCAATCATATACCTGCATGATTGATTAAAGATTCTGATACCCCTTGTTTTTCGACGATCTTCTGACACAAATAAGGCCTTCCTAATAAACAAACATGCACCGTGATTAGCCCATAGAATGTACTAGAAACTATTGTATACAATTTGAAAAAATATCAATGTATATAAAAGTATACGCTTGTCAATAATATGGTTAACTTGATAAAAGTGACTTGCCTCTCTTTGTCTTAACGGATTATTATTTTAAATATATATTTAATTCATATTGTTTAAAATCAGTATGTACTAATGCCTTATTTTTCAGAATAAATAGCCACACATTGATTTAGTATTCAAGAGTTTCGCTTGTGTATTTATAACTTAAAATGGAAATATTATATATATTTAGCTTTTTTTAGGAACAACTTGCACTTTAGCGTGTTGTTTTCTTTTGAGAAATGAGAAATACGACCCTTTGGTTATTACGGCAATCACCAACGTGTAACGCTTAAACAATCTTCTATAATTGATCGTTTAACAAAATCCTTGTATTTTATATATTTTTCAGTGATTAAAAAAAACATAGCTATGGCGGAGGATAAAAACGTATTTGTCTCAACGTCAATAAGTAATACAAAAGCAAAATAACCCATGCTTTGTGAGATTATAATAATAGTTTCGATATGGAATTTTTGTTTAAGATGAGCGTTTAATTTATTTCTACGAATGAAAGTTATATTTATAGAAAACATTACTAATATTAAATAAACTGCGTAAATCTTACCACAAGTTTCCCTGCCAACACTGTGTTTAAACTACTACAGATAGCTTCCTCAACTTGAGAGTTGATTCAATAATATAACAAACAAATAAATGCCTGAATAAACAGCAGTAATTCACGCGTCTCCGCATTATTAACAAATAATTTGAACCAATACTTCAAGTATAATACCCAGTGCTTCAATTAAAAAAATACCAATACACAATCTATTGAATTAAACCTGAATGGTCTGATGATTTCTATTGATATCTTCGGTATTTGAAGGCGCAGGCATTCAATTGAATGGATTGTAAAACATTAGTGTCAGGTTTCAAGGATTAAAACTCAACTCCGTCAGGTACATACTTATTATGAAAATGGACAGAGTTATATGTGCTATAGGTTAATTGTCTTAAACACTTAAAAATATTGGGACGGCGTCTCCCATGTAAATATTGCCGACTTGCATAATTCAAAATTATTCCATCCAACTAGTTCAACACTCTATGATGTCATTGAAGTTTTTCACGTAGCTTGTGTCAACAAAGTGTTGATGTTACGGTAATTCTTCAACTCTAGATGTTCTTAAAAATGATATTCTGCTTTGTGGAAGGGGGTTTAATGCGTGTGCGTAAATTGTCGTCCCATATTTATTTTGCATAAGCAGTCCGAGCAGGCTAATAAGAGACGAAACTTTCCGCTGTTATGTTTTTTTTTACTTTAAAGAAAGTTTCTTCATATTGAAACTCCAGTTAAAGCTACACGTGTCGTCCTTGGTTGTGCGGACTGCACAGGCTAATCTGTTACGACATTTTACGCACATGAATTAAACACCCTGTTCATAGAGCAAGGCTAAATTGTTAAAAAACACTTTTACGTTTTTTTCTCCTGCATCGCAAATGTATTCAGACACTGGGATACCATACCCCACAAATATTACTCAACCCAGCCTATTGTCAAAGAAACGATACACGCCTCGGTTCTAGTAACCAGGTCTTTAGTGACAGAGATTTTCTCGGTTTCTTCGTTCTCCGTTAAGTTAGCGGAAACTGACAACATAACAAACACTAGGCACCCATTGCAAGTCGGATGCAGAGGTACCAACACGCTGGTGCTTGAAATATACTCTCTGTTTGTACTCCATGAAAGATAACATAACAACTTTAAGTAAAATATGAGCCACGCTCTGTGAAAACGGGGCTTAATTCATACGCATAAAGTGTCTTCACAGCATAACTTTTGCAGACCGAACAGGCTGTTAGGAAAGACACATTCCGCTTTTATAGAATTGTTGTTTTAAGAGGGTCCGATCTGCACAAAATTAAATGTAAGCGGAAATTATAGTCCCTAGTTAGCATGTGCACATTTCACGCGCTAATACGGGACGACACTTAATACAAATGTATTGTGTCGTGCATATTGAGCCTAGTCCGCTACGCAGTCTAAGAGAAGCTGAGTACATATTCTATTTAGGGACTACGTGAGCCTCGTTCTGGGAAAACTGTGTTTAATGCATGCGACTTAAGTATCAGCTGGGACGATACTTTCCGCCTAAACTGGATTTTTTTTTATAACAGACCTCCTTTAAACGAAAAATTGCGTAAAAGCGTACAGTTTCGTCTCTGATCAGCCAGTCCAGACTGCAAGGCTTATATGGGAAAACACTTTCCGCACATGCATGTTTTACAGTTATACACATCGCGTCTAAATAAGAGTTAGTTTATACAAATCGTATCCAACTTGCGGTCTTGCCTACGCAAACTCGAGTGTCCCCAACGCACAACAAAATATCAAATACACATAATTTTGAACTTTTAAAGCATATATTCAGACATTCTTCCCTATTTCTTGCGAGTCGGCAGTGGGTCAATTGTAAACGATTTCTTGGACATAAAAAGGGTACTGGTATAGGAACTTCGGTATATGCCGATACTCTGAAATACACGTAACTGTGATGCCCACATGAAACATATTGTAACACAGGCAAATCACTAGTACATTAAAAAGGGCTTCTTATTACAAATAACGTTCAATTGTGAAAGTTTGAGCATAATTCGCCACGCTTTTTTAAGAGAAGTTGACTACATTTGTGGGGTCCATTTATTTTATAGTTGAAGAAGAATAAGATGACAATGGTGTTGTGGCTACGTCTGCCTCGCGACCGGGAAGTGTCAGCTTCGATCGCCATTCGGGGAACGTTCTTTAGATCTACAGCAATGACACAAAGTACTGGTTCTACCCAGAAAACGGACTTAATAGCGTTTTAATAAGCTTTCGACAAAACCGAGCTGAAATAAAAAGGTTCAAATTATCAGAAAAAAGACAGTCACAGCGTCATAACTCTGTCGAATCTGGTCGGACGGCCAGACTGTCGGATGGACATGTACAATGCTTTATAACTTCCGCATTATAGAGACATGAAACACCAATATCCATAGTGCTAAACAGTATGTGGGAACTGGGTCTGTTCATTACTGTTAAAAGATCCTTTAGACACACTATACCTACAGCTTCTACTTTTGAATTTTCGTTACAGACATAATTTATTGCTAAACGATCCGTACAAACCTTCGTTAACAAAATCTATTATCAATTTGATAAACAACTGTTTTTGCAAGTCAATAAGTTTTCCTATATATCCCTGTCGCTTATTGTTTGATTTGTTATTGAATACGGTGTACATAGCACTTGGTTGAACTTTTACTATTGCCATAAAATGAATCATCATCTTTCGCGCATGTATGGCAATTCGACACCTCTGAGTGACGGAATGGTTAAAGTCATGCGCATAATAATTTATTTGTCTGTTAACCGATAGACAAAAATACGTCTGAATGAAAATTCAAATCTCTCTAGCTTTTTCGTTCTTCGCATGTTACTGCTACCAACGATTGTGTTTCCGAATCGACGCAATAATTAAACCGCGTTCTGTGAAAAACGGGCTAAATGCATGTTTTAAAAATGTCGTCCCAGATGAGAGTGTGCAGTCCACATTCCGACCGTATGGTGTTTTTCTTGGCGAAAATCTTGTCTATTTGATGTACTCTGTATTTTCTTCTGGATGAGACCTCCTTTAAACGAGACATTTCGTACAAGCGACAACTTTCGTCCTTGATAAGCCTGTGCGGACTGCACATGCAAATATGGGATAACACTTTACGCACATGAAATAAGCCCAGTTGTCCTAGACCACGGCTCATATGTAAACAAAAATGTGTTATCTTCTAAAAAACTGAGCATATTTAAGTTGGCAATATTATTTGATCGTTTCAGCGCATAAATGTAGCAATTTATTAAACACACTGAATGTTATCTGCATATATCATAATTTTTCACGTGATCTGCAAAAGAAAACCATTTTAAATTCCTCGTTGAAGATCAAGGACGACACATTCCGACTAAACTTGATTTTTGATACGCAGACACTTCCTTTAAACCAACAATAACATATAAGGTGATAGTTTCATCTCTGGTTAGCCTGTGCGAACTGCAAATGCTAATTTAGGACGACATTTTACGTATATGTATTAAGGCCAGTTTTCCCAGAACGAGGCTAAAATGTATCATACGGTTTTAAAAAGACGACCATCTTATATTAGAAACACAAGCCTCATCCGATTAATCAAACTAATGAAACGCGTTTCTTATATGTTTTTTGTGAGTTCTCCTTTAACGAAGTGAAACATTTTAACGCAGATTTAACAGGAATCCAAGACCAGTTGTTTATTTAAATGGACAGTTTCAATGTTTTGCAAATGATTAAATATTAAATTTAGTAACTTGAACTTATCGATCTTTCTTACTAAGATATCGTTCTGGCGTACTGTTTAATCACGGTGACTATACCACGTGACTTTTTAAGATCTGTGTTGGGAGAATAAAACGCGACCCAGTTAACATTTTAAGGATGTCTTTTTAAAGATTTCATCATTTTTAATGGGATAAAGTGGAGAGCCCGATCATTCGTGAGAGTTTGCTATAGGTGTCATCATCTTTTTAAACAAATAAGTATCTTTCTGTAAAGTGCAACCGCGCGTTTAAACGGTTAGAAAAATGTCGGATCTGTGTGGGGACTTCATTTTGCAAACGCGCGTTTAGTAAATTGTATATTCGATTCGCACCAAATGCTTTCGAACAGAAATATAAATAAGCCCATCTCTGAGAAAACGGGGCTTAATGCATGTACGCTAAATGTCGCTTTCCGGCTATACTGGATTTTCGCTAAGAAGAAACTTCCTTTAAGCAAAAATATCCATACAAGCCGAAAGATTAGGCTAATCTGGGACGATATTTTAAGCATAAAGCCCCGTTTTTCCATTGCGATGCTCAAATTTATTTTGTGCACACGAGCACGTTTGCCCTGAAATAAATGACATTTTACTTAAAAAGATATTATGCCATTTCAACATGTTTGGAACTATTTTGGTTGGGAGTGGCTTGAATATTAGTCTGCGATCGCGACACATATTTTTTTAGTAATCACTATAATATTGTTATAATACTAATATCAACATTGCAATAACAATAATGGTAATGCGAATTCCATATTATTTCAGTTTCGCGTATAATGATTATTTCATGGGAAGTAATGATACTCTCATGAAACAATAAAATATATAATAATGACACCATTAATATCTATTATAAAACGATTCCAGCGAGATTTGAGGCGCGTTAATTGTATCAAATTTTATAAGCTCTCAAATTGTAATTTAAATAATGCGGTTCGTCTACGGCAAATGATGCTATATCAAAAAAAGGATTGTTTTAATACATATACATGCAGTCTTATTTTATTGTAAGAGAAAGGTGTTTTGTCACTCTTTTGATAGCAAAATATAACCTTGTTTCCTAAAACAGCTCAGCATAAGTTATAACACAAATAACAACAATGTAAAAATTATTTGTAAAATACTAAAAATTACAATTACAACAACACTAATGATTATTAAATAACAATATAATAATTATTATTGTAATTATTATCATTATGATAATCATTATCGTTATTATAAATCCCCAAGTAAATCACAATTCTTTAATTTGATACGAGCTGACCTAAGTCTGAGCTAGGATAAAATAAATATTCATGTTTATGTGCGATTGCGAATGTATGTTACAACTTGTTAGATAAAGTTTGTAGAGAAAAATACTAAAATTACCACATTGAATAATTCTTTGAAAACACAATTAAAAAAACGAACATAACTTATTGTCAAGCTTCAACATTCATGCTTAATCTGTATTTTCGGGTGTAAATAAAAATAGAGAACATTTTCGCTTTGTCCCTTCGCAATTTTATTGTGGTTGAAATGTATTTAAGTCTGCTGACTTTGAATAACTTGCCACGCAAGTCGAGTTATATGCAGGGCGGGCGCATTTCTTTGAGGTTGCAATTGTAAAAAAGTTTTGTAAGTCTTCCACGCTGATTCTATCATCTGCTCCAGCTCTAAGCAGTGTCTTAGCATATTCAATGAGGTATCAAAGAAGCCGCACGGTGCACAGGAATAGTTCTTAGATGAGACACACCTTGTGGATTTAATGATTTCAGTGAATATCGATAATTTCATCAAAGCTCCCGATTGTTTAGGTTCTTGGTGAAGTTCTCTGTAGGTAAGGTACTGGAGATAGTAGAGATAGGGCTCGATTTGCAAACATATGAAGTCATACGTGTTATATAACCCAACACTTTGTGAAGTGTAGGTGCCGAAACGGCATCGTAACAGTTCGCACCTTAGGAATGATGGAACACACATAGTATCTTCATGACTAAATGTAAAAAAGACTGACCTCTGTTGTTGGCAGTCTGTACACATGACTGATTTGCTATCTGCAAAGCTAATAACTCCGATGGAGAAACAAATAACTGGTAAATGAGATTAGATTTTTATCATCTTCTATCTGCCTTTCTATCAAGTCAAAATATTTACGTGCTTCATCATATTCTCCATTGCAGACCAAGAAGGAAGCATATCGCATGTAGTTGTACATGATATCAGACTCTAGAGAGTGTGTATGCATTTGTCTAAGTTTATTGATGTCATCGTGATTATATTCACGCCCTTCTGCCTTCTCTTCTAGGTACACCGATGCTTACGTACTAGCAAGAGCTGAAATAACGTATAGCAATTTATATTCATATTTTCTGTATTTTCCCAACGGGGCGGTATAATACGTTTGTAAGAGTGTAAATTCGTTTTCAAGCAAATCTTTCCTGTAATTGATGGGTGCTTCTGAAAGTTTAATTCCATTAAAGGTAAGAAGCTTGACATGACACATATTAACTACATAAGTAAATAGTGCCGCATTATTAGAACAATATCGACCATTGTTTCTCGCACTGCGCTGATTAAGCGTTTTTCCAATGTTGTCCATTTGCATATTTTCGATCTGTGTACGCAGTGAATTAATAACATATGTAATTTTATCCATCAGATTTGGATACTCGTGTCTTTCAATTTTCCCATCAAACAGGTTAACATTCTCAATGGTAAAGTGGGAACAATTGCGGCGTGTTAAGAAGCGCTTCAAAGTTGCAAGAATGTACTTGACACAATTGATGAGATTGTCTTCCCTCCACAAATCAGGCCGGATGTTCTCGATCGCTAAGAAGAAGGCTGTTTTGAAATGGAATGTACTTAGTCTGTTTCGATAATCTGGCACAAACGACTCTTTTCGTATCATCTTTGTCAGAAGATATGCTTTAAGATGTACTGTATCTAAACTGAACATAAATAGACGCTCTGTTAGATTTGTGGAAATTCGCCATTGGTATTCAAAATAATCGCATGTACAAATGTTCGTACTTTTGTGAGGTCCCTGTGGAACTATGAACACACCACATTTCTTGGCTTGTTTCAAAGTCTTCTCCGAAGACCAGTGACCAGGGCGAGGCCTTATGAAAACAAACATGCATGGTTTAGTTTTTTTTACAGTAACATGCGAAAACAGTGTCGAAATTCCCAATAGTTTCTGCAGGATTGTGTCTTTTTGCTTGCCTATGTATTGGTGGATAATAGGTTAGAGTATCGATCATGACTGTATGTGGAATCATGCCATTAGTTGTCGTCCAATCTCTTCGAAAAAAATTAACGATATCATACTTTATTGAACTCAACTTGTAAAATTGAAATTATAAATTTGTGTAAATATATAAAGGAAGCTCTGGCCGTAAGACATTTTATCACAAATAATATTGCCAGCGAAAACTAAAGTAGTTCCTTACTGCTAGTAAAACGATATATATTTAACTACGGTAATGTAAAGTCTTTCTTCTTTGTTAAATATAATTTGTCTCAAATTGTTATATTACATTTTGTATATTGTTATAACTCATACGTTGTAATATATAGACACGTGACAATATTTTGTATTATATTTTGTGTATTTAGACGATGTACATTTGTATAAGTCTTAATAAACTGTCTGTTCTGTTCTGATATCAAAACTATCCCGAGACGAACCAGTTTTTGAAAAGTCTTGCTTGTATTGATGGTTCAATAAAAAGCAAAATACAGTACTGCGACGCGCAACCGTTTGTGCTCATCTGAATTACGACTTGGTGATCATGCGAAAGAAGGGGTGGATTTTCTGAATCAAGAAACAAACGAAACGTATCAAAACGCTGCAAGACGTCTGTGTCAGACATCATTCCGATTGTTGTTGTGCCCTCAGTTTGACTTCCAAAGATATAAGCTCGTTTTTTACACCGAAATGCTTTGCGTGTCAATGTAATTTCACGTTCATAACAGTACATTAGTTTCCTTCTAAACTGTATTAAATGTTCATTGATGGCAGCATGATCAAGTAAACGTGAAAGTCTCTCTGAGAAATCTCTATTATCTGTCACATAACTTGCCCCATCTCGGGTTGTTTTCCACACATTCCTCTCTTTCCGTGATGTATGTTTCTGTTTACCCTGCCTGTTTCGGGCCATCTGTAAAGAGAAAACAAACAGTATTAATCTCTCTCATATTAATGGATGATATTGAACTTGACATTCCCGGAACACATGGGTGAGTGTAACATTTGATAAGGCATTCACGTCCTTATAGTATTTAATATTCATACAAATAAAACCAGTATAGAACTGTCAGTAAATAATGAAACACATGTATAAGTAGTATCAATTTACATTCTCTCCTACAATCCAGTAATACTTGAGGAAAAATCATACACATACGATATATGTTATAATATTTAAATAATCATAAGTGATCATCATTGATCTGTTATGCCAACCCAATTATTTAAACATGAAAACAATAGATATTCAACATGATCGTAGAATCATATATATACACGATGTACATAGTATATATATATATATATATATATATATATATATATATATATATATAAACACAGTATATATTTATTCGGATATTGTGCAGCCAAACAACCGTCTCAAATAACCTACATTGAATGTAACTGAAACAATAATTTAAGTATGAATATATTATATTTGCAGCTTACAATAATTTTGGTTTGAAAATTAATAAGTAATAACATCTCACCTGAAAGAATATCCAGAAAATACAGTGCTTGAATCGCGCACGGCATTCTCTTAAATATTCTTTCGGTGGCTGCTTTTTGAAATTTGATCAGACTTTTCCAAATACGTTTCCCACGTGATCCCACGTGGTCTCACGTGGTACGTTGATTCACCAACTTTTTTATATTTGTTCAGGTCATAACTGTTAACCTTAAGTCATGGAACTTTCTGGAAGTTTCTACTGTTTACGTTTGCGTTCTTGATTTGGTAAACAATTTAGATTGGAATGTGCTACTCTTTCTCTAGTACATCAAGGTAGTTTCCAATATGTAATAATTTTGTAGCTCACCTAGCACAAAAGTATACCTATGTAGTTTGTGAAACTGGGGCTTAATGCGTGATATTTGATTGCACAATTCCTTAAGCATTTCTAAACATATGCAATAGTTATTTTAAGCAATATACAATAGTTATTTTAAACATTGTGCAATAGTTATTTTAAACAATATGCAAAAGTTTGTTTTTTTTTCAAATTTTGTTAATTGAAATAAATTAAAACTTTATTACTTAGGATTAATTAAAATAATTAAATTAATTAAGTTAAAATGAAAATTTAGATATAACAAATATTTCATAATATTATGATTTTAATTGGATTACATCTGCTTCCTTCCTTTTCTGCAATTTTGACTTTATAGAAAGGCACATAGAAGAAGATAAATAATCTAATCTCGTTTACCAGTTATTTGTCTCCCCATTGTGTTCCAGCATTCCTAAGGTGCGAAATGAACCGAGACCGTTTCGGCACCTTCACTTCATCTGGTTTTGGGTTATTAAGCAATTATGACGTCATATGTGTGCAAATCGAGCCCTATTTCAACTATCTACAGTACCTAACCTACAGAGAACTTCGACAAAAACCTAAACAATCGGAAGCTTTGATGAACTTTGATGAACTTATCGATCTGGAGCAGAAGTTAGAATCAGCTTGGAAGACTTACAAAACTTCTTTACAATGGCTACCTCAAAGAAATGCGTCCGCCCTGCATATAACTCGACTTGCGTGGCAAGTTGTTCAAAGTCTGCATTCTTAAAGACATTTCCATCACAATTTCGAAGGGACAACGCGAAATTGTTATCTATTTGTATTGTAATGTGACTGAATCATGAGTTCACACTGTCGTTGATTAATACCCTATAATACCGCTTTGACATGGATGCTGCGGTTTGACGATTAGATCTGTTATTATTTATACTTTCGTTGTCAAAGAATGATTCTAAATGGTATCAACGATATTCTTCCGTTAAACTTTATCTAACGAGTTCCGATAAATATTCGCAATTGCACATAAACATAAAAATTCATCTACACTTCATTTGCATACTGTTTGGTATTTAGTCGTGCATATATCGCGGCAGCAAGTGCATACTACTTGGTCTTTCCATGTCTGTATCGCAACAAGAAGCCGCGCCCATTCGTCCAGCCTCCGAAGACAAAAGCGACAGACGCTTCGCGACCGGTAGTGGTGAACATAGTACCGAGGGTATGTCGTTGTTACATGTACATCGGTTTCTGGAAATGTCCCATTCTTTTGCATCGTTTCCTATCTGAGACAATAATTATGGTGAAATATTATTTGTGAAACAATTACTGTTAATTGTGAACGACACTTTCCAAACGAAAATCCAGTAAATGCGGAAAGTGTTGACCTGATTAGCCTGTGTCCGAAATGGACAAGGCTATTCTTTAAAGACAGTTAACCCACATGCATTTAGCCCAGTTTTCCCAAAATGCGACTCACAGTATTTCGTGACATTATCGTAGCATGATACCAGCAGTCTTTCACGACTAAGTAAGTAGGTGAATATTGGGTTCCAGAAAAGCGGAACTAAAATATGCCCTTTCCCGATCAACTCAGGTTACAAGGGAGATCACTCTTGTTTGACTTGAACATCTATATTCGCAATATTATTTCTTGTCGTCGCGGTGATCAGTAGGTCGAGGGACACATATAGCTATGGTCATGATCGTGTACATAATTAAGCATATTAAAACGTTCCAACACCTTGCCAGTATTGTATACTCTTTTTTGTGTAAAAGAAAGAGTCGGTTATTAAGGCACATGAATACGTGACATATCCAACATGATTTTCTTCATTTGTGTTGCAATTACTTGTTTATTTTTTGGGTAAAATATTTAAGGGATCTGTTCACAAATGTTAGCAGAAATTGAAGTTTGTCATTAAATGCTTTATATTGATAAATCCAAACAATGGATCTTAAAAGCTCCAGTGAAAACAAGAATAAATTTAAAAAAGAAAAAAAGTAATCCTCAACTTGGATCGAACCACTGACCCCTGGAGTAAAAGACTAACGCTGAGACCACTCAATCATCCGTGCTCATAGATTGAATGATGCATTTTATGCTTTATATAAGCAATCCTCGTAGTGTCACAACATATAACGACAATAACAGAACTCTCCAAATTCAATCGTTTCGCGTTGCAACGCTTTATAATTTTCAGGTTTTAAATCGTCGAAAGGTGCATATACTGGATATTTTAGAGCATGGAAAGTGTTAATATATAAATATTACATGTCTGACAGGGTGACAGTAAATTTGTCAACTTTAGGCGAAGCCGAGTTTGACAGTATTTTTCCGAAAGTTTACAAATTTACTGTCACCCTGTCAGACATGCAATATTTATTTTATTATACCGAAAACATATTCAAAAATGAATAATGCATGTGTTCACGAGTGAATTAAAATCGATATTCCACCGAATCCAACACATTTTCTTTTTATTTTATGTTTTTTAACCATTTATTTTTACTGCAAATGAACTTTACTGGATAATTTCGTTGGAATAATGATGTCATTTCGCCAACAAAATGACGTCATTTCACAGTTATTCCGCACGTGATTGCTAAGGTAACGGGCGACGGTATTTTTGGACAGTAATTTTTTTCCCGCTGAGTCTGACAGCATTTCTATGTCCAATGGCCTATGGGAGTTTAGCATTGTGAATAAAAGTGATATATAATAAGTATAACTGTTTCCTCACAAATATAATAACTAACGCAAACATTTGCGAATCTGAAACATTTTTTTTAAATTGTGTCAATTTACTAAAACGTTTAAAGGTCCCTCTTAAACAGTGGAGGTGTGAAAACAATGTCATGGTTTAAAAATGCGTTTTTGTTAATACTTAAATTTGTTTACAATGGTCACTTTGGTTATTCCCCTTGACGGACCGCTGTTCTCAATTTTTACTGTATTTCGGATACTTCGAATGAAAATGCGGAATTAACGTCAATAATTTTCCGACGTGTTTGTGTTTAATTTACGAATTGGTCAATCACCGAAATCAACGCAAATTAATGTCCCACGAATAATCATGATTTTGCAGTTTGTCGCTTCAGAACGGGATTGTTCGCTGTCTGTCGTAATCAATTTGCGGTGTTTCCGGGGAAACATTAAGGGTCGTCAATTAGGACAACTATGGCACGGAAAGCACGTAAGTAGATGCGTCAGAGACAGTGCAGACAGAAGAGATAGTCAAAGCGCAAGAATTCTGTCAAATCTGGTCGGACGGGAAAACGTACGGCCAGTCGGTCCTACGGATATTCAAAATGCTTGATGGAACACCTATAGCAATATTGGGGCTCAACAGTGTAGGGCATGGGACCCGTTCATTTCGTTTTGAAGCTCAGGTAAAAATATGTATCTTCTGTTGCTTTCACCACTTTTGGATTTGCGTTTCGAATGAGAATTTAATTGCTCAACTCTGCCTACAAACGTTCCCTAACAATATGTATAATAGCATTTGATAATAAACCGTTTTATGTAAGTTATAAGGTTTTGCTTTATGTTAATGCCGTTTATTGCATGAATTATTATTATATACACGTGGTTATAAAAACACGTGTATGAACATTTATTATTGTCATAAAAGGAGTCTTTTGATGCATGCGTGGCAATTCCGACTCCGACTAGCCACGTTGGCTGATATCATACGCATAAGTATTCAGTTGTATCTTGACCGATTAAGAACAATATCTTGGAGGAATAATTCAAACCACTAGGCGTCTTATTTGCTTCATATGTTGCTACTACCACTGAATAAGTATCCGAGAGGATGCAATAATAAAACATAAATAGCCGCACTCTGGGAAAACAGGACTTAATGCAAGTGCGTAACGTGTCGTCCCAGGGACGACTTTTTTGCATTGTTTGTCTAAAGGAAATACCTTCTTTGCACAAATCCAGTTTAGGCGGAAAGTGTTGTCCCTGATTACACTGTGCGGATAAGTATGTTCGAACCAAGCGTTCAGTAAAGTTTATACATGTATTCCATTCGCTCCAAACGCTTTTAGAACAGAACTAATATATGAGCCTCGCTCTGTGGACACGGGATTTAATGCATGTGCGTAAGGTATCGCCCAGATCAGCCTGTGCAGTCCGCACAAGCTAATCAGAACGACACTTTCCGCTTAGACTGGGCTTCCGTTTTAAGCGAATTCCTTTAAACAAAAAATTCCACAAAAATGGAAAGTTCGTCCCTGATTAGCATGTGCGGACTGCACAGGCTAATCTGGGACGACATTTTTCGCACATGCATAAAGCTCCGTTACCACTGAGCGCGGCTAAAATATTCAAATATTTCGTAAAGTTTAGACACGTTAAGTTTATAATCGTGTTGTTCACAAAAACTTTTAGTCAAATTAATAAAAACATTAATATATGCAGATGCCATTGAGAACCTCATGACATTCATAAATACATTTTTATACACAAAATAATGGTTATAACAACAATATAGTTGTTGTAATTATGACACATGTGAATTTCGATTACCCATAAACGCATTGTGTTTCATTATAACGAATTAGTAGTTATACAAACAATCGTATTCGTATATTGCTTTGTTTCAACGGGCTTGTAACTGTAAATTACATTTTTCGCCCGGTTTAAACTTCTCTTTAAAGAATGTATTTCAAAATCGTAAAACGTTAGCGTTTTCGGTGTAATAATCATCCCACCTATACTTAATGTCTTTCCAGAACCGTCCGTCCGAACGTCTGTCTGTTGTTTTGAGTTGTCTTTGTTTATAATAATGAAGATAATGCTGCTGCTGATGATGCTTGTTTGAGATTGTAGTGGCCATGTGCGATTTTAGTATTTTGCAGAATTTAACGTATTAATATATGAGCATGCTAATAGGTAGCTCATTTTCTTTCACTCTACATCGTAGTATAGCCGCGCTCTGGCAATATGGTGCTTAAGGCATGCGATTATAGCTAGCTCATTTCCTTTCACTCTACATTGTATTAAGCCGCGCTCTGGTAATACGGTGCTTAATGTATGTGCGTACAGTGTCATCCCAGATGAAACTGTTGAGTCCGTACATGCTAATTAGGCGCGACTCTTTTCGAATTAATTTTAGTTTTCGTTCAAAGGCAATCTCTTTTTATTTTAAAAATTTATTTTGGGCGGAAAGCGTCATTCCTGTAGTAATTTCACTTTTAATAATTAATTATTAATTAATGGGGCAGAATTCTGCCGCGCATCTATCCAGACACGTTAAAGAATAATACAAACTCTGCAAAAATGGTAGTGTTCATGCATATACATACCAACATAAATAAACAAAAAATGAAACTATTATTTGTGACGAATGTCACTAAATATTTTCGCATTAAATTATGTTGTGCTTCCTCTTTCCGTTTTCCGGCCGTAAGGGAAATAACCTACACTAGTTCATGACGAAGTGGGATAAAACACAACTTTAGTGAACATAGCCCGTCTAAAGTGTATTGTCCAAATCCCGAGGTGTTTAACATTTATGTGATTCGATCATCAATTCGAATGAGAGAAACTAGTGCTTATTTCACTTAAAAACTGTGCTTGTAAAAACAACAAACAAACATAGATTTCATTTGCGTTCGAAAGCGCTTGGAATACACTCTAAATTCAACTTAATGTGCACTGTGTTCGAATGTATTATACGTGCCCGTTTTATGTCATAGGCGTCACCAGGTATCGTGTTTAAAGAAGCTATACGTATAACGATAACAAAATAGTTGTGACATGATCGCTTTCAATGTCGTATTTTCGTTTCGTATCGAGCTCCGTAATATGTCCGTTAGGAACGGTTATTTGTGCTATCTATACAAATGCACTATGTTTTGATATTTAAATGTGTTTGTCTTGATGTTGAGGTGGAGATATTTAATAAACTAAAATCTGAATCTAAAAATACCAGTTGTTTTTTTAAAAATAGTCGTACAAAGACATTTGTTAATGTTTAACATTTTCTTATGAATTAACTTATCATATAGTATATATTACATCAATATGTTTGCTATACCGTTGACGTTAAGTGTTGAACTGTAAGAACGGCGACTAAAGCATAGTTTAATGTGTATCCACCAGACAAATCAAGGAATTTGTATTCAACAACAGGTCCCTATGTACCGGTAATCAAATATCTTACGACAAGAGCAAGATACGACTGAATTATAAATTATCAACAAAGGAGCCATGCTCTGGAAAAACAGGGCTTAATGCATAAGCATATAGTTCCGACTCAGATGAGCCTGTGCAGTCCGCACAGGTTAATTACGAACGACAGTTTCCGCCTAGACTGTATTTTCTTAAATAAATGGCTTCCTTTAGACGAAAAACTCCATAAAAGCTGAAAGTATCGTTCCTGATTAGCCTGTGCGTATTAACGAGGCTTGTTAGGGACGACATTTTTCGCACATGCTTGAAGTCACGTTTCCACAGAGCGAGGATCAAACAGAGATTTGTCATCATTATGTTCTCAAACCAAAGGAAATTGCGAAAATGTCAAAGAAAATGAAAAATAATAGACGCATCTGTGTGGTGCAGAGAATGTATAAATCTCCTAAAATGTATCGTAAATACATGTGTAGTGACGTAAAGTAAATGTCTCGGAAACATAGAACAGTATGGCCGTAGATGTGTCACGTTGTCAGCACAACTCGTGAAACCACGTGTTAAAGTCACTGAGCACTGATTCGAATAATTCACCGATGTAATCGTTTACGCAATGTCAAATTTTACAGGATTGTTGGGGTCAGTTACATAATTGTTATGTTGCGTTTCTTAATTATCGACGGCGTCGCTTTATTACGAACACACGGATGGCTGATATGTCAAAAGGAATAGAATTTCCATGTGGCCAAACGAGCGGCAAGACTTCCTTTGGGAAGGTCCAGAACTCCGTTACCCGGATCCGATTGTATGGAGTGTGGCGGCGTCTTGTAGAACGTTCTGCCGTTTGCGCTCACATTCGAGCGACTTCCGGCTACTGATTCCTGGAAATCGGTCGAGTCTTCGTCATCGGAGTTTACGCTTTTGTCAATAATGTCAAGGTTTATTACTCGGATATAAGGGTTTTTTATTGATCCCGAGACGAGAGTTTTAATCGTGGCATTATTTGGCTTCGGTGCATCATCTTTTGCATGCGTGTTCGCATTCTGTTCGAAAATGAGGTTTAACTTTTTTTTGTCGGCCGGGCCCATGATGATTCACGGAAGCATGCAACAAAGTGCAAAGGACGTCATTGTGGTAATTGTCGACTGCTTTCTGCCAAGAGCTAAAAAAGAACCAAAACCATCGTTGCCAGTGATATTGGTATTATCTTTAAATAAGAACGTATGTCATTTTTAACAAGATAGATATTTGTTGAGTATATTGTCGTCTTTACACATGTCAAATGACTTTTAAAGTTATACTCATCTGCCACTACCATTATTACTACTACTTAAACAGGAATAAAACACGTATAAAAATAGTACTTAATGTAATACTTTGGATTAGCCAATGGTTTGGTGGTATTAAGCGAACTTTATTGGAGAACAGATATTGACACAAAGAAAAATATGATTTCGATAACTTGAGCCTAGTCATGGAAAAACATCGCTTAATGCATATGCGTAAAGTGTCATCCCAGATTAGCATGTGCAGATTCCAAAGGCAAATCAGAGACGACTCTTTCCACCTAAATTAGATTTTTGCTTTGAATATACTGCCTTACATAAAAGTTGAAAATAGCTTCCTTGATTAGCCTGTACGGACTAAACGATTTCATCTTGAAAGACACTTAACGCACATGCTTTAATCCCCATTTTCCCAGAGCGTTTCTCCATTTAAACCCTATTTCCGTGCACTCACCAGTATGTTGGCGGATCTTTCACTTGGGGATGTCCTCGCTCTCGCAAAACGATTCAATCTTCTGAAGGTGAAACAAACAAAAAACTATTGACAAGTACTTCGGAATGTAAACTGTAAGTAATGTATATGTATGTTTAGAGTAAGGTATCGAAATAAGACAACATGAATAAGATACTCTAAAAGTATGTGGCAAGTAGTCAAATATGTTGTGTTTATCGAATAATTAATTACCTTAGTAAATTAATAAATGATAAGTGCATAAGTGTTTCATTCTAATGTAAAAAAGTAAAAATGTAGCTATAGCAAGTTGTTTCAAGGCTTAAATATATCATTCAGACATGTATTTTCCAAAAATACTTTAATCCTGCTTACACAAGAGGTATTTAAGAAAATATATTTTCCAAAAAAATACAGAAACTGTATGGAAACAACAACAATAATTTATTCTCACGTCCCTTTGGGCCGCAATACAATCTACTAAAAACAATAACAAACATTTATCCTTACGTCCGATCGCGTTTAGTCCATCCTCTCAAGTTATGCTGAAATCATTTTCTTCTTGTACAGCATCTTGAGCCGAAAGTGCTTATGATCTAGCACCGCCGCTATCAGACCTGTGTAAGCCTCTTCAGATGAATAAATATGTCTGAGTTGAAAGTGTCGTCCCTGATAAGCCTGCGCCGGCTGCACAAGCTAATCAGGGACGACACTTTACGCACATTCATACACCCCGGTTTACCCAGAGTTAAGCTGACTATTTATTTATACATGATATACGATGCAGGATATTGTTTATAACGGGGCATACTCCCAGGAAGTGTACGTACTGTTGACGACTCGGATGACTCTCCATGGCAACAGGAAGGAGAGGATAAGGAGAGCGTCCTGCACCTTATAGTGTGTGAGGCCCCGTAGTAGCGCCACGTCTACCACAAACAAAACAATCACCACACTCGTATCAAACACCTGAAACCCACGAGTACAATAAGGCAAACTCATCGCTCCCTTTTGAGCTTCGTGTTAGATATATATTACGAACCCGTTGACAGTAGTGGCATTCTTATTATCAAACTTGGTAGAATAAAGTAAACAAATAAAAATAACTGTAACAAGATTGTTCATAGGTGAACCTAATATTTTGTGTTAATTGCGGTTTTTCTTTGGGATAATGCATGATTTTATTATTTATTGTGTCATGTGTATTTTAATTAATTAATAAAACGATTCGAACTTTTGAGTATAGGCTTTTTAAATCGAATGTTTTGTCTCGTAAAAACCGGTAATGACCACATTTGACACAAGCGCAAGCTAACAGGGTAAAGCAAGGTTACAAAGTCAAAGTACTTCACGTATTTTTTCAACTGCAGAAAGCCCAGTTTCCTGAAAACGAGGCTCATCTGATCAGTTTCAGTTCGTTAAATTGATTTGGTTTGATTAAATTTCGAAACACTCTTTAAACGATATAAGCGACAACTCATTGAACAAAAGTGTAGAAAATGCAAACAACCGATAAAACGTTCTTAAATTTCTATGTTTTAAGCGCACATACCATACACAAATAACAAAGTTGTCTTATATTTCGTTTGTTTTATTTTAAATGTACATTTTATGTGTATTAATATTGTATGATTCCCATGTTTGTCTTCTCCGTTGAGTACTTCATATTTCTACCCATTTTGTTTTCACTGTAAAGTCATGGTTTTTGAGTGTGCATCTAGTCTTCTGTGAATGAATTGAGTCTCGCTCTGGAAAAACCGGGCTTAATACCTGTGCGTTAAATGTCGTACCATATCATCCTGTACAGTCGGCATAGTATAACGGGGACGACTCTGTCGGCTCGTATGATATTTTTTTATTAAATGAACTCCTCTTTTAGCGAAAATTTAGTTTCGTCGGAAAGTATCGTCTTTGATTACCCTTTGTTGACTGCACATGCTAATCAAGGACGACACTTAACGCGCATGTGTTAAACTCTTGTTTCACAGAGCGAGGCTCATGTTTCAATGAATGGTTTTTTACTTCAAAATGTAGCTAAACAAGTAAGCTTTCATACTTGTTCGACAATATGAATCTGACGATTATGGACAAATTTGAGCAGCGCTTAGGGAAAATGGGGTTTATTGCATGTGCGCAACGTGTCGTCCCATATTAGCCTGTGCAGTCAAAGGTTTAATGTTAAATCGGGAAGTGTCATCACTGATTACAAAGTGCGGGCATCACAGACTAATATGGGACGACACTTCACGCACATGCATTAAGCTCCGTTTTCACAGAGCGCGTCTTAATGATAATTAATAGGTAATGGGTCCCGAATTCCGTCAGTTGAAAAGCAATGTTTCATTACAGATGTTGAATCAGTTAACACGCTTAAACCACATCTGAAAACAAACAACATTTAAACACATATTCATATGCATTACCTTTCTACGTTTAATTGAATTGCGCGAATCTAAACCTCTCTGTTTTTTCATTCGTTAAATGACGAGTTTATTAGGCGCGAAAGTTGACGTTTATTGCCGTTTTACGAATATGAAACCGAGTATCAAACGAGCATCTTCCCTAATGGAATACAGGACGGTCGGCACATAATGAGATATAGAAAAATGCATTCCGAGTTTTCAATCGAAGAAATGTCAGTAACGTCTATAATAACTATTGTCAATTAAAGATAAATTGGATTCAACATATGCTTTTATGGGGTTTATGGGGAAATGTCAGTGAAAAACAACTGCTAATTCAAATTGTTCAAACAGAGAAAAAATAATTATGAACAATTGCAATAAATTTTAACTGGTACCTACGTCATAACGTTATCATTCGCGTGCATTCATCCAGTTGAACGCTTTTAAAACGTTAACAAACGATGAAAAAGCATAAGCTAAAACTAACTTTGTTGTTTACATGAGATTTTTGTTCTTTAATAAATGACCATAAGCAACACTATGATAATTCCAATTGTATGTAAATTCATGTAACAACTGCAACTTAATTAAACAATAAAGTTAAAATTAACTCATATATGGTCCTCCATAACCAATACTTAAATAATTCACTCAATCAATAGTTTCACTCAAGACAGCGATACTTGACAAAACTATTATTTCTCTAATCACTCGTGAACATAAATCGACTATATACAAAACAAAACCAACAAAAAAATATCCTGTATCTTCTATATGGAAGGAATTCGACTAATAAACAAGTTTCAGTATATTCTCCGTGACGATAAGTATATGGTATCCGCCTAGCGACCAGGAGGTAACGGGTTCGATCCCCGCCGTGAGAGCGTTCTTATGATCTTTCAAAAGACACAACATGACTGGTTCTACCAAGAAACAGACTCTGAAGCGTTTTGATAAACCGTATTCCTTCGATGCAATCGAGCTAAATTAATGGGTTAAAATATAAAAATAACGTTCAGCTCCTTGTACTCGTACGAAGCTCAGACAACAAACCTTGCCCCAGCTGCAACCAGTCCCGGATTACACATCGGGCAGAGTAGGCGACAGCCTATGGGCCCCGCAACCCATAGGGGCCTCAGGAAACCGTGGAATTCGATATAATTACAATGATTGTGTTCGTAAATTCTTAATCTAATAATTATATAATGTCGCATATTCGTTACTGTATTTTAATTCATGCTTTCCGGTTGTTTATAAAGAAATATCAGTAAATTAAAAGTTATTTTAAAATTAATTTAAAACTGATAATTCACTGTTTCAAACAGTGAACAATAGCAGTGTTAAGTATCGATATTTTTCCCAGTTGTACTGTGAAATTACATCGTTTTCATAAAGATACGACGTCATTTTTTAGCAAAAACACTAATACTCATTTGTAAGCAAAACATAAAAAAAATGTGTTAGATTTGGTGGAAAATCGATTTTATTTTCACTCGCGATCATTGACAAAAATGCCATGATTACTCGTGAATCAAAATCGATCATTCGTCGAATCTAACAAATATCCTCTATATAATTATATATAAAAACTATAAAAAATGATACAGTAGATGTCTAGCCAGCCTCTGCACTGGAAGGTTAATTTAAACTAGTGAGATCAACTGGGCACTGGCGTTCTAGTAGTCACTACGCCGAATATAGGCATGTTGCGTATGAATGCAGTGGAGTTCCGAAATTGCCGGCAATGGAGGTTACAAAACTCTAACAAGTATCCTTTAGAAAATCTATAAAACATTTTTTTGTCTCAATATAAACAATTTTCAGACTCACTGTGAAGTTTTTCGTTTTCTATGTCACTTAGACTTTGAACCTTCAAACGTACAAAACCTTGAGTATTATATTATGCACACTGAATAATTGCACTTCTCAAAACGAGATGTGTTTGTTAATCGGGGACAAAAATATTACAATTGGTAATATTTGCAAATTACAATAGTCTTTGCCTTCTGGTTATGTACACAAGTCTCATCATATTTTCGCACGAACAAGCAATCAAACGACACATTCTCGTTAATCGTGCGAATTGTTGATTAGCCCATACTATAAAAACACAGTATTTAACAGATATAACATATTAAGTAAAGAGACTTTGAATCAAATCAAATAGAAATAACTGGTGTATCAAGATGCAACGAAACATGTTTTCACAGTCAAGGAGCACTTTTCTGTGTTGACAATAACGTTTATATTGTTCGGAGGTAAGGTTTTATTTTTTTATTTTATTTTTCAACCTTGAACAGTGTAGGAATATTTAAAATTGACCTTTTCACGTTTTGGTAAATTGACAACATGGATAAAAAAGTTTCAGATTCGCAAATTTGCATTGTATTTTCGACAAAACAGTACAAAAGAAGGGAACATTTACCACATTGCTCTAAAATATTCATTATATGCATCTTTTGACGTTTTCAAAAACATGAAAATTATGAAGCGTTACACACGTGAACTATTGACACATTTGGAGAGTTCTGTCATTATCGATTACATTATCTGACACTGCGAGGACAGCTTATATAAAGTTTAAAATACACTGGCTTTGATAGCACGGACGGCCGAATGGATTAAGTGACTTTTACGCAAAGGGTCAGTGGTTTGAGCCCATTGTTAACCTTTTTTAAAATGTGTTTTATTGATTTCATTTACTTGATCTATTTAGTGCTTATCTTTAAATATTTACATTTATTATTATAAAGCATTTAATGACACATTCAATAAATGCCAAATTCCGTGAAAACGTCCTTTTAATAAAATACTGTTGGGGTCAAGAAGGTTAATTTATTTTTTGTGAATTTGGAGAAACGGGTGTAGTTTACTTATCTTATATTTCCATTGATATATACATACTATTTAAACACTTATTTACACTCGATTTAAATTCCGTCGATTATGCAACACACATGATTGTTTTATGCTTTATATCTTCAAAAACATGTAGAAAGAAAAAAACATTTTTTCCTTTTAGAGAAGACCTGCTTACAAACTTATTCTTTAATTAACTAAATTTGAATTAACATGTGGCTTGGTTGTTTATTTGTGAGTTGTTTTTGTTGTGTAAAATTCCATAAATAATTTTACAATTGGTTTATTTTTTAATTATGGATAAAACACTGTTTGCAGATCGTCATCTATTATACATCATTCGAATTATTTGAGACAAGGTTGCAAAGATTTTTACAAACAATTAATAAATATAACACTTTTTGTTCTGAAACTGAATTAACACAAACATCTTTGACCACTCAATAAAATACATTAAAGATTAATCAAATGTCTTTAAATAAGCATTACTTCATGCGATGACTGTATATGGCATTCCGCAACTACAATTGCTTTATAAATGTGTGTAATTAAATTATTGTGTTATTTTTAGGCAATGTTTATGCGGATAAAGACTCGGAGGAAAGCCTGAAATCTTTCTTGAAGTCACTGACAAGGTACATTAGAGCCGCGTTCTAGCAAACCCGGGCTTAATGCATGTGTGCAAAGTGTCATTCAAGATGAGCCTTTGCAGTCCACACAGGCTAATCAGATACATCATTATCTGCTTTGAAGGAGTGTTTCCTTTGCAGTCCGCACAGGCTAGTCAGACACATCATTATCTGCTTTGAAGGAGTGTTTCCTTTGCAGTCCACACAGGCTAGTCAGAGACATCATTATCTGCTTTGAAGGAGTGTTTCCTTTGCAGTCCACACAGGATAGTCAGAGACATCATTATCTGCTTTGAAGGAGTGTTTCCTTTGCAGTCCGCACAGGCTAGTCAGATACATCATTATCTGCTTTGAAGGAGTGTTTCCTTTGCAGTCCACACAGGCTAGTCAGATACATCATTATCTGCTTTGAAGGAGTGTTTCCTTTGCAGTCCACACAGGCTAGTCAGATACATCATTATCTGCTTTGAAGGAGTGTTTCCTTTGCAGTCCGCACAGGCTAGTCAGATACATCATTATCTGCTTTGAAGGAGTGTTTCCTTTGCAGTCCGCACAGGCTAGTCAGAGACAACATTATCTGCTTTGAAGGAGTGTTTCCTTTGCAGTCCACACAGGCTTGTCAGATACAACATTATCTGCTTTGAAGGAGTGTTTCCTTTGCAGTCCACACAGGCTTGTCAGATACAACATTATCTGCTTTGAAGGAGTGTTTCCTTTGCAGTCCGCACAGGCTAGTCAGAGACAACAGTATCTGCTTTGAATGAGTATTCCTTTGCAGTCCGCACAGGCTTGTCAGATACAACATTATCTGCTTTGAAGGAGTGTTTCCTTTGCAGTCCGCACAGGCTAGTCAGAGACAACATTATCTGCTTTGAAGGAGTGTTTCCTTTGCAGTCCACACAGGCTAGTCAGATACATCATTATCTGCTTTGAAGGAGTGTTTCCTTTGCAGTCCACACAGGCTTGTCAGATACAACATTATCTGCTTTGAAGGAGTGTTTCCTTTGCAGTCCGCACAGGCTAGTCAGAGACAACATTATCTGCTTTGAAGGAGTGTTTCCTTTGCAGTCCACACAGGCTTGTCAGATACAACATTATCTGCTTTGAAGGAGTGTTTCCTTTGCAGTCCACACAGGCTAGTCAGAGACAACATTATCTGCTTTGAATGAGTGTTTCCTTTGCAGTCCGCACAGGCTTGTCAGATACAACATTATCTGCTTTGAAGGAGTGTTTCCTTTGCAGTCCGCACAGGCTAGTCAGAGACAACATTATCTGCTTTGAAGGAGTGTTTCCTTTGCAGTCCGCACAGGCTAATCAGAGACGGCATTATCTGCTTTGAAGGAGTGTTTCCTTTGCAGTCCGCACAGGCTTGTCAGATACATCATTATCTGCTTTGAATGAGTGTTTCCTTTGCAGTCCGCACAGGCTTGTCAGATACAACATTATCTGCTTTGAAGGAGTGTTTCCTTTGCAGTCCACACTGGCTAGTCAGATACAACATTATCTGCTTTGAAGGAGTGTTTCCTTTGCAGTCCACACAGGCTAGTCAGATACATCATTATCTGCTTTGAAGGAGTGTTTCCTTTGCAGTCACACAGGATAGTCAGAGACATCATTAACCTCTTTGAAGGAGTGTTTCATTTGCAGTCCACACAGGATAGTCAGAGACATCATTATCTGCTTTGAAGGAGTGTTTCCTTTGCAGTCCACACAGGATAGTCAGATACATCATTATCTTCTTTGAAGGAGTGTTTCCTCTGCAGTCCGCACAGGCTAGTCAGATACATCATTATCTGCTTTGAAGGAGTGTTTCCTTTGCAGTCAGCACAGGCTAGTCAGAGACAACATTATCTGCTTTGAAGGAGTGTTTCCTTTGCAGTCCACACAGGCTAGTCAGATACATCATTATCTGCTTTGAAGGAGTGTTTCCTTTGCAGTCCGCACAGGCTAGTCAGATACATCATTATCTGTGTTGAAGGAGTGTTTCCTTTGCAGTCCGCACAGGCTAGTCAGAGACATCATTATCTGCTTTGAAGGAGTGTTTCCTTTGCAGTCCGCACAGGCTAATCAGAGACGGCATTATCTGCTTTGAAGGAGTGTTTCCTTTGCAGTCCGCACAGGCTTGTCAGATACAACATTATCTGCTTTGAAGGAGTGTTTCCTTTGCAGTCCACACAGGCTAGACAGATACATCATTATCTGCTTTGAAGGAGTGTTTTCTTTGCAGTCCACACAGGACAGTCAGAGACATCATTATCTGCTTTGAAGGAGTGTTTCCTTTGCAGTCCACATAGGATAGTCAGAGACATCATTATCTGCTTTGAAGGAGTGTTTCCTTTGCAGTCCACACAGGCTAGTCAGATACATCATTATCTGCTTTGAAGGAGTGTTTCCTTTGCAGTCCACACAGGCTAGTCAGAGACAACATTATCTGCTTTGAAGGAGTGTTTCCTTTGCAGTCCGCACAGGCTAGTCAGATACATCATTATCTGCTTTGAAGGAGTGTTTTCTTTGCAGTCCGCACAGGTTAGTCAGAGACATCATTATCTGCTTTGAAGGAGTGTTTCCTTTGCAAGCAAACAGGCTAGTCAGATACATCATTATCTGCTTTGAAGGAGTGTTTCCTTTGCAGTCCACACAGGCTTGTCAGAGACATCATTATCTGCTTTGAAGGAGTGTTTCCTTTGCAGTCCACACAGGATAATCAGAGACAACATTATCTGCTTTGAAGGAGTGTTTCCTTTGCAGTCCACACAGGCTAGTCAGATACATCATTATCTGCTTTGAAGGAGTGTTTCCTTTGCAGTCCGCACAGGCTTGTCAGAGACAACATTATCTGCTCTGAAGGAGTGTTTCCTTTGCAGTCCGCACAGGCTAGTCAGAGACATCATTATCTGCTTTGAAGGAGTGTTTCCTTTGCAGTCCGCACAGGCTAGTCAGATACATCATTATCTGATTTGAAGGAGTGTTTCCTTTGCAGTCCGCACAGGCTAGTCAGAGACAACATTATCTGCCTTGAAGGAGTGTTTCCTTTGCAGTCCACACAGGCTAGTCAGAGACATCATTATCTGCTTTGAAGGAGTGTTTCCTTTGCAGTCCGCACAGGCTTGTCAGAGACATCATTATCTGCTTTGAAGGAGTGTTTCTTTGCAGTCCACACAGGCTAGTCAGACACATCATTATCTGCTTTAAAGAAGTGTTTCCTTTGCAGTCCGCACAGGATAGTCAGATACATCATTATCTGCTTTGAAGGAGTGTTTCCTTTGCAGTCCACACAGGCTTGTCAGAGACATCATTATCTGCTTTGAAGGAGTGTTTCCTTTGCAGTCCACACAGGATAATCAGAGACAACATTATCTGCTTTGAAGGAGTGTTTCCTTTGCAGTCCGCACAGGCTAGTCAGATACATCATTATCTGCTTTGAAGGAGTGTTTCCTTTGCAGTCCGCACAGGCTAGTCAGAGACAACATTATCTGCTTTGAAGGAGTGTTTCCTTTGCAGTCCGCACAGGCTAGTAAGAGACAACATTATCTGCTTTGAAGGAGTATTTCCTTTGCAGTCCGTACAGGCTAGTCAGAGACATCATTATCTGCTTTGAAGGAGTGTTTCCTTTGCAGTCCGCACAGGCTAGTCAGATACATCATTATCTGCTTTGAAGGAGTATTTCCTTTGCAGTCCGCACAGGATAGTCAGATACATCCTTTTCTGCTTTGAAGGAGTGTTTCCTTTGCAGTCCGCACAGGCTAGTCAGAGACATCATTATCTGCTTTGAAGGAGTGTTTTCTTTGAAAACGGCTAAAAAAATCCGATGCAGGGAGAAATTGTTGTCTCTTACTAGCCTGTGCACACTGCACGAGCTAATCTGGTTCGACGATTGACGCAGATGCATCCAGGATCATTGTATGCCATGTAACTCGTGCCTTGAATTTTGAACATTTATTAAGTCTAATATTGCAATATTTGTATTGTACATAGCAATTAAACAAGATATTGCACGGATAATGTAGTTGTGTAAAATAATTAGAGCGAAATTACCGCTTATATATATAGTAAGGATATTTAAGGTGACATTGTGTCAACAATTCAATTGACATTGTGTTAATATAAGACTTTGTATAACAAGCATTATGGCCATCAAATTGTAATAGCAAAAAAAAACGACACGATTTCGTCACATTTTCAACATTTAGGACGTTTTATTTTTTATTATTTTGAGTCATTTTTGTCTTATAACACAGAACAGTTTCAATCAAGATATGCATACTTGAATAAAAACAGTTGTGTCCATTTCTTTCAACAACACACTCCAAGAATAACGAACATACCCTTCTCAAAACGTATATATGTAATACAGTTCGCTGCGAGACGGTAGTTCCCGTCATGTCGACGGTATGGCCAGAGCCTTCTCTGGTTCCATTTCCGGCTGTGGCAGTTGGCCGAGGACAGCTGCTCTCGATGAAGCGATACGCATAGTCGAGAACATCATGGCTAGTGGCGACACCAATAAAAATCTCGTGGAAACCCTCGAGAAGTTAATTAACATCAGAGACGTCGTGAAGATAAGACAGCAGCGCAACGGAAGTCCGGACAACCGGAACGCAATAGTAAAACCCGAACGAGTCGGCGTGGAAAATAAGCCGCCACTATCACAAGGCAAAGAATCGGAACCGGCTCTTGCTGACCGCGACTTCCAAAACAAAAACTGCTTCAAGCTGGGACAGATCTGCGGCTTCTACCGAGACTCCTGCTGCGCGCGCGATACGGAGTACGGATCGAACTCGCCGGTTTGCTGCATCAGGTTTTCCGGCGGCGGAAATTTCCTCCTGAGCGACCGTTACGGGTACTGCGTGCCGAGCTACGCCTCCTACACGTGCGATGAGATGCAGTGGATGTACAGCCTTTGGCAGCGTTAAGCGGACGCCGCACTGGAAATTACACAATCCGTACGTGGGGTTGCCTGTCGGCTTGTTTTTTCACCCGCAAAGTCGTTTGCCAAGACTTTTAACGTTGTTATTCACGTGCGTGAGCTTGCGGGGATTTTACGACGAATGGTGTATTTGATTTTTATAAGATAGCATTAATCTTAGTTACCCGCCTTCTGTGCATTCCATTAAGGCACGATACTGTTTTCATATATTCATGTTTGTCGTAGCTCTATCGTTTCGTTTGTCGTTTTTTTTTCCAATGCACGTTTTTACTCGTGTGCAGAATGCTAGCAGTTATTATTTTGTTGTTTTAATGTTAAATAATTTCCGTTAATATTCATTAAATAAGATTTGAGTAGAATACATTGTTTTACTTTTCCATTAACACATGTTGGCAGGCTGGCCTTAAATAACGAGTAGTCTGTAGATGTTCTATTATTCATTCTACATTGGAATTTAGTTTGCGAATGATTTCCTTCTGGGTTGGCAACGTGCAATGGCAGATTTAAGCCTCATTCTGGGAAAATGGGCTTAATTAAAGTCCGTAAAGTGTCATTCCAGATAAGCCTGTGAAGTTCGCACAGGCTTATCAGGGAAGGTGGACATTCCGCGTGTATAGTATTTTAGGTTCAACGAATGACTTTGTTTAGCGAAAACGCAGTACATGCGTAATGTGTCGTCCCTCATTGGCCTGTGCGGACTGCCCAGGCTAATCTGGGAAGACACTTGACGCACATGCAGAAAGCCCAGTTTTCCAAAAAAGATGTTCATCTGATCAGTTTCGGTTCGTTTAATGTGTAAATATATCCATAAAGGTGTTGTTTTGTTTGAATTTCAAAACACGTTTTCAACGCGAAATCTCATTCAACAAAAGTGTTAAAATGCCTTAAATTTCTATGTTTAAATGCACATACCATACACAAATTACATAGTCGTCTTTTATTTCGATGTGTTTCATTTTAAATGTACATTTTATGTGTATTTATATTGTATTTTACCCATGTTTGTCATCCCCTGTGAATATTTGATATTTTGTAAAAAAAAATAATACTGTTAAGTCATGTTTTTAGTGTGTATCTAGTCAATTAAATACTAGTACAAACACATGCCTTTACTACTATTATTTAATATGCTGATTTTGTTAATTAATTGAACATCGCTCTGAAAAAAAGGGCTTAATACCTGTGCGTGAAGTGTCGCACCAGATCATCCTATACAGTCGGCATATGTTATTCAAAGAACGCCTCTTCTACACAAAAATCTAGTTTAGGCGGAAGGTGTCGTCCCTGATTTGCCTTTCTGGGCTGCACATGATAATCAGGCACGACAAAAAACGCACATATGTTTAACTATATTTTCACAGAGCGAGGCTCATGATTTAATGAATCTTTTTTCAAAGAGTAGTCAACACAAGAAAGCTTTCATACCTGTTTGCAAATATGAATCTGACGATTTATATAGACTTATTTAATACAATTAAGCAACGCTTTGGGAAAACGGGGTTTAATGCATGTGCGTAAAGTATCGAACCATATTAGGCTGTCTAGTCAATTATTTAAAGCATAAGCGGGAAGTGTCTTCACTGATTAAAATGTGCGGACTTCACAGGCTAATATGGGACGACACTTCACGGACGTGCATTAAGCTCCGTTTTCCCAGAGCGCGGCTTAATGCTCATTTATAGGCAGTGGGTCCCGAATTCCGTCAGTGGGAAAGTAATGTTTCGTTGCATATGTTGTATTAGTTGACACGCTAAAACCATATCTGAAAACAAACTACATTTTAACACATATTCATATTTATGACTATTGCACGTTAAATTGAATTGCGCGTATCTTTAACTCTGTTTGTTTTCACTCGTTAAATGAAGAGTGTGTAAGGCGGGCAAGTTAATGTTTGTGCCTTTTGACGAATATGAAACCGAATATGAAACGAGCATCTTACGCCAACAAATACACGACGGTCGGCACATATGGAAATCTAGCAAAATGAATCCCGATTCTTAAATATAATTAAATCATGTTAAGTACATCATATAGAGTCCTTATATAGCATTTAAAATTCGCTCGCATCTCCTGCAAGTGTAGTGTTAGCTTGTTCCATGTTGACCTTAACAACTGTGCTTTGTTAAAAATGAACAGTTTTTTATCGAAGAAATGTCAGTGACGTCTATAAAAACTAATGCCAGTTAAATATAAATTGGATTTATTATATGCTTACATACAGTTTATGAGAACATGTCAGTGATAAACAACTGATAATTCAAAGATTCAAACAGAGAAAATATAATTATGAACAATTTCAATACTTTTTAACCGGTACCTACGTCATGACGTTGTTTTTTGCGTACATTTCTCCCGTTAAACCCTGTTGAAAGCTTAACAAACGAGGAAAAAGCATAAGCTAAAACCAACTGTGGTGTTGTCATTTGATAATCTATTTCTTCAGCAAATGATCATCAGTCACACTATATTAATTCCAAGATTATGTAAATTCATACAAAACCTGTAACTTAATTAACAAATAATGAAAACATTTTCGCGCATATGATCCCCCAAAACCATAACTTAATTAATACACTCAATCATATTTTCACTCAAGACAGCGAAACTTGTGTATTAAATGGTCTGATCATTCGTGAACATAAATCGACTATCTAACACAGCAACAAAGTGTCTGCTATATGGAAGGATTTTTATAAACAAGTTTCAAAAATGTATCCGTGACGCTATGGATATGGTGTCCGCCTAGCGACCAGGAGGTAACGGGATCGATCCCCTCCGTGACGCTATGGATATGGTGTCCGCCCTGCGACCAGAAGGTAACTGGTTCGATCCCCTCCGTGACGCTATGGATATGGTGTCCGCCTAGCGACCAGGAGGTAACGGGTTGAATCCCCTCCGTTGGAGCGTTCTTGAGATCTTTCAAAACAACAAGCAGTGGTTCTACCCAGAAACAGACTTGAGAGCGTTTTAATAATATGACGACACTTTACGCACCTGTGTTAGGCCCAGTTTTCCCATAACGAGGCTGAACTTTATCGCACGATTTTTAATGAGCCGAGCATGTGATATTTGAAACACAACCCTCATCCGAGTTATCCAACCCAAGAAACACGTTGCTTATATGTTACTTTTAATGAGCATTTCAACTTGGCTGGACGGAGCATTATCTATGAAAGACGCATTTTAACGAAGTGCATGCGAATCTTGACTTTTACACGGTGATATGCGGGGATTCACATCCGACCAGGGTGGTTACATTAGGTAAGCGAATTTTCGAGTGTTTGGAGGAAATTTTGCGTACCTTAGTGGTAATGGTGTGGTGTGTGATTTCTGCCGTATTGTTCTGGCATGTTGGTTTGTTTGAATGGCGCCAGTACAACGGCACGCCAATAACGACATATATATCCAAAGGTGTAAGTCGACTTTGAATATAGTCGTGTTATCGCTGTTCTTACCCGCGAACCCCAAACACTAAATGCGCGATATTGAAATGTTTTTACCCATCACACCGAAATGCGACCAATAAAAACATCGTTCTTTCTGCCATTTTTTTCCGAAATGGCGCACCTCATTTATCGTTCTAGCGTATGTGTTTGTTAGAAATACAAAAAGACAACAAAAAACGACACACATGACGTTTAACGTTCTTTCGTGTTAGCGTTATGGCGTTTTGTCGCCATTCGAATCCGCAAAAACGGTATGTCAGTATTCAGCAACCATACATGCTGTAATTGTAGCGAGTGAAGTGTTTTTGATGTTGTAAAATCGTATCGTTTGTCTTGCTTAATTATGCGCAGTTTCTGTATGTGACGCTCTTCCGGTATGCACTTCCGGTATTTGACGCACTTTGCTTCTTACGTAAGCGATGACTATGCTAATTTTCCATTATCATTATGTTTAATGTTTCCTTGTCATTTTACAGACGATTATGTTTTAGAAGTGGTCCCAACGAAAATGTTTAGAGCATCAAGTTATATTACTTCAAATTGAATAAAGTTTGTCGTCATAATTTTATATATGGATTGCTTTATCATCAATCGTTTTAAACTCCGAATAAATAAGTACCGTATATGGAGTGAATATTAATCCTCAAATAGCGGCTTGAATCCCTGTACACTGAGAATTGCTTACATTATTATAACGTGATAATAATGCGTTTTTTTCAAATCAATTAACTGAATTATATTTTTGTTCCAAAGCTTTTGGAATGCAATACACATATTCTGTACTGAATACATGGATTGAATGTACACGTAAAGACTTCTTTAACGCAATACTTTTCAAACTTAAATATCGCAGTTGTTTGTTAAGAAATTGTACATGTGATCATTTTACTTTGTTCTGAGCAAGATATCGATAAAAGTATTCATCAATGACGATCGGACGCTTGAGCACGTGGGGTATGTATAGTTTTATAAACATGGACATTGTTCAGCGCAATACTACTCTAAATGTATTTGAATGTCGTAATTTAAGGTGGGTTCTTACATCAGGATAACATTAAACTGGTTTTTAAAAATGCAAGGCTTATATGAATATTCAAGAGCGCAACCGCGAATTTCGGCAAATTGCGGGCTCGCTGCGTACCACTCAGCACACTCAACCGTTTCAAGTTCTGAGCGACATCTAAATCCACAAGCAAAGTATCTATTATATACAGCTAGTGTATGCTGCTCTGGTGCTGTCAGTCTTTCCAGTATCCGCAGATTTAAGATCACATTGGTAACTTCACAGATTGATGCAAATCCTACGAGAACACAGTGGAGATATGGATCACGATATCTGATAGGCGGAGAATGTGTTTATGTCTTAGTCAATTTATAAGAGCCAATGCTCAGATCCAATCATATAACGAATATATTGGTCGTTTGTTCGCTCAGCAGAAAAGGTTGAAAGTAAAAGCAGTTTAGTTATGTTTTAACAGAAATAGACGCACTGGAAATAAAACAAATGAAAAAATGAGAATAAATGCATTTCGATGTTATTGTCTTCTCGGTTTATCATGGAAAGGAATACATAGTGCTGATTGGCGATACGTTCGTCAATCATGCATTGTCTTTTCTGAGGTTATAAACCATTGATTAGGGATGGGTTTTATCACTTTTTGAGCGCACATTTCTACGCACATCAAGTGTAAATGAGTGAATAAAAATATGGACATTGTTAAACTTGGTATTGTATTGTGTTCAAGAACTATATTTAAGATTTAATTTGCAAAGAACGAGAAAAAGGTTAGCATAAGCATTTCGTGCTTGGGTAATATACACAAAAGCATCAATTTAAAATTTACAAATGTATTCATAGCAAACAAGCTCTATTCATATATGTTCATTATTCAATGCAGTAACACATTTAATTATCAAATCTTTATATTCTCCATCCAATTTCTGCGCAATTGAGGAAGATTGTATGTAGCGTACATCTTGATTTTTTATTCATTTGTAAAACGATTCAATTACAATTCGAACCGTAAACTGGCTTATTGACCTTGCTGGACACACGTATATATTCCACGTGGAGGTAAATATATGAATATGTATAGTCGTAGTGGTTGATTAAAACTTCTGATTCTAAAGTGCGTCCAAAAGATTCATAACAAAAACTATAAGAGCACGTGCATATACCAATTTACACATCATCATGCGTATTTGACAGAAATACGAGAGTATTCAACACACCAATTCAGAGTGTACAATGTAGCGATGTTAATATTTTGAAACATACAAATACATTGCCTCTTCTTACAGTTTATAATACATGTACATATCATTAAATTACATAATCGAGACTAACTAACTGGTCACAAATATCTTATATTTAACATAGGTGTATAGTTATTTTTTTAATGTCGTTACATTGTTATATTGTTCTATTAACCACTTATGAGACGCATAATTCGCAAGACGTGCCAGTTAGCGGCGTTGTTTGTACGACGAAAACTCAACGAACACTCGTAGTAATGTAACGCTCCTGCATAGTCTCCTTCCATTTCGTAACAATGCCCGAGCAAGTTCAGTGCTGTCTCTTGGTGATACAGGTTGAGTTTAGTTCTTATATCTATATAAGCCTCGAGGACTCCCATAGCATGAAGCTGTTTGTCACGTTCACCAAGTTTTCCATACGTGAGATACTGCAGATAGTGTAGGAATGGACGGGCATCCACCTCAGCACTGACCATCCATCGTTTTTCAACGTAATCTCTCTGTGCAACTTCCTCTTCAGTGATATTGCGATTCATTTCAAACAATAATATGAAAGGGGCACAGTGCGATTCCTGTCTTAAAAAATTTACACAGAATGTGAATGGCATTTCACTGGAGTCAGTGTTGCCTAATAGCATATCAGCAAACACCTTCAGATCACTGTCTCCCTGTATTGATCTACATCCACACACAGCCTTGACCTTGCTGTGATACCTCCTCTCTACATCCTCCAGCACTCGAACTGCCGCCTGAAGATGACCACTGCAGTATAGCATAGAAGCAAACTTTAAGCGACTAGAAGCTACATCCGAATTTAAGGAATATCGGACAGGCCTTATATTTTCGCTGTCAAGAACGTCTTGTAGTCGCAAATAGTAAGATGATTGAACTGAAATGTGTAACTCATAAAAGTGTTTAATCAATTCAAGAGCAGCAGTTTTTGACATGACATTCGTTGAGTTTTCAATACATTCAAAACAATTGTGTATTACGTATTTTAATTCATGCTCGACGGTTGTATGAGAACTGCTCAGTTTATGTTTGATAACTGTTAACGCATTGTTCAATCTTTTCAAGCACTCAAACTTCAGCAGTAATCTGATGCTGTTATGTAAAAATACACCTCTTAGTTCTCCAGCCTGTACATTATGACGCATACTACACGCTTGTAACCGACAACGTATATTATCTATACCAATACAAAAAACATCTTGTAAGTTATTCCTTATCAACGAGTCTATATACACTAAAAGGCGTTTCTGCAGCAACTTTGAGAGTTTCCCATCGAACAAGTTCACACCTTCTATGATATAATGCGGAAGCCTTCCCAATCTCAGCCATCGCCTTAATTCGTGTAAACAGAGCAAAAGTACAAACATAAGGTTGTGTTCGCACCACAGACAAGGATGTGTTCTTTCTATGGTGAAAAACATTATAGTTTTACAATGAAAGCTTGTAATAGCATCCACCACAATGTTAGCAAATAATGATTTTTTGATAAGTTTTAAAACAATGTAACATTTTATTTGAGTCATATTGAAGCTAAACATCAACAATCGTTCTATCAGGTTTGGGGACAGTCGCCATTCTTCACGCTTGTAATCGCTGTCTGGATGTCCTGCTGGTACCAGGAAACACGGAGCTATCCGTGCAGCCTCGAGAAGCTGAACAGGTGGCCAGTGTTTACCTCTACATCTGTCTATCCATTGCTGTATTTCAGGAAGAGGTTTGCGTACATAAAATGCTTGTACAATATCCCAGTTAGGTACCCAACTCACAGAAGGCCCATTTTTAGTTGCCTCCCCTTGATCTCTAGCATCATACGCGATGTCATTTTTCCATCTTTCAGCGCTGAACAGTATTTGCCCAGAATCTTTCCTTACGAACGTGTCATCGGTCAGACTGGTCTCTGGTTCCGGTGTGTAGACTCTGATGACTTGTAGCAAGTACTGTTGAGGTGGAGTGGTGTTGTCGTGGAGCATCAGAAGGTTCTGAAAACCAGCCTTCCAGTCTTCCCAGATGGTCATGATATTGGTTGTGTTGAAACTTCCTAGAAAATCAATATCCGACTGGAGACCGGGAGTTGTGGTCCCTTCCGACTGGCTCCCGAAATGAAAACACTCAAGGTTCTTTCCTTGTAGTTGACATGCTATTTTCTCAAAGTGCTCCCTCTGCAAGTAAGTTCTCCTCCGCTCCAATACAGTTTCCTTCCCAGCTCCACTGTTGTCAAGTGCGTCAAACATCCGAATAGACAGTTCTGTGAAATGCTCTGGAATCTAAATATGCATATATGATATTACTTTCAATTAGTTTTGATCATTTGTACGTATATATTGAGCATAGTTTTGCAATATTTTCGATACATATTGCGTATATTATTTGTTAAATTTTATATAAATTACTTACATGTTTGTGTTGATAACTCTTTACTAGTACATCTTTTTTTATCGTTTGTATCAAATATGCAGCAGATCAAATATATCAAAACCAAATGTATTTATAGTACTTAATATAAAATAGTTTTAAGTATGCAAGTATATTAAATCGACAAACATGTATACGAGAACTGATAAATCCATACGCGCGCTGATAGATATAAATCAGATATGATTCAAAATCAATAGATTGAAGTCTTATTTAAAATTATGATTTGCTCCGTTTGATGGAAGAATATATTTCCAAATGAAGGATGTATGTGTTTTGATTTTTTTTAACCGAACATGTGTCATTATGTAAATGTGGATGCACAGGTTGCCTGATTGTGAGTTGGAGACCGACCCTTTGGTTTGCATGCCTGCAAGTCGTTGTTTCAGTTAGCCAGTCAGAAAGTATATCAGTCACTCCTTGTGTCTAGGCTGTCTATCTATATATTTGTCTGTCTGTCTGTTCGCCCACTCTGCGTGTCCAAAGAAAGACTGACTTACTTCTTGAACGATGCCTGTCTGTATTCTTAACTTCAGATTAGCCTATGCAGTCATCATAGGCTGATCAGGGACGACACTTTCCGCCGAAAGTGGATTTTTTTCTGAAGAGTTTTCTTTTAAAAGAGAAGAACACCAAAAAGCGGAAAAGGTCGTCCCTGATTACCCTGTGCGGAATACACAGGCCGGAACTGACTGGCTATTGTGGGACGATATTTAAGGCACATGCCCTTAGCCCCGTTTTCACAGAGTGCGCCTCATTTTTATATGTGGCTTTCTTGTCTGTCTATTTTTACATTTCTGTGTGGTCAACAATTTGTGTGTCTCTCAGTCAGTTGCCCGTAAATCTGAGAACGTGTTCTGTATTCCTTATGTTCAGTATAAACTATCAATAAAAACAACTAGTTTACAAACAAATGCTAATGCTATACCTGCATGATTGATTGAAGGTTTTGATAATGCTTTTTGTTTGACGCTCTTCTGACACCAATATCGCTTTCCTATTAAAAAAACATGTACCATGATTAGCAAAAATTATATACTAGAAACTCTGTTTATACGATTCGAAATTTGGATGAAAATATAATTGCAATTTAATATAAATTTATATAAAAGTACACACCAGTTACATGGTCTACTTGATCAAAGTAACATGCCTGTAATTGGCTTTTATGGATAATCATATCCAACATATATTTAAATCAGATTGTTGAAAATCACAATGCATAAACAACTTATGTTGTAGAATAAATACATAATTATTTAGTATTCAAGTGTTTTGCTTGTGTATTCGTAAAAAGGAAATATTTAGAGGATAATACACGGCTGAGCCGGGGCGGGCAGTGATAATCTGCCCGCAGGAAGCATAACGGCCTGTATTAACGTCTATAAAATATACCTAACCTTGTTTTGTTTTCTTTGTTTTATTTTTTTTCTAAAATGTATTACAGAACCAGCTTTTTGTACTTATATTTTCATTCAATTAATTACGCAGTTAATAATGTATTTTTGTGACATAATTTCTGTGACGAAACAACAGTTTTAGCTATTCGGACGTGGAAGGTTTATATAGAATATTTTGGAGCGAACGAAAACAAAAACCTATTTCGGATTGTGCATTTGTCGTGCACAATTGGAAGCTTTGATAAAATTCTTGTAATTGCTCCGACAAGTAATGCAATTTTATAAATCGTGTTTTTGGTGACAGTGGGTAGCATTCGCTACAATCATTTAAAGGGGCCTTTTCACAGATTTTGGCATGTTTTTCATTAAAGTTATTCATTAAATGCTTTATATTGATAAATGTAAACATTCGATCGTAAAAGCTCCAGTAAAAACTCAAGAATCAAATTAAAACAAGGGCTGTTTGTAAAACATGCATGCTCCCAATATGGGCTCTCTGTTGTAGTGACAGCCATTGTGTGAATATGTTTTTTGTGACTGTGACCTTTACCTTTGACCTAGTGACTTGAAAATCTATAGGGGTCATCTGCCAATCATTATCAATGTACCTATGCAGTTTCATGATCCTAGCCATAAGCGTTCTTGAGTATTCATCCAGAAACCATTTTACTATTTTGGGTCACCGTGACCTTGACCTTTGGCCTAGTGACCTCAAAATCAATAGGGGTCATCTGCGAGTCATGGTCAATGTACATATGAAGTTTAAAGATCGTAGCCATTAGCGTTCTTGAGTTATCATCCGGAAACCATTATACGATTTCAGATCACCGTGACTTTGACCTTTGATATAGTGACCTGAAAATCCATAGGGGTCAGCTGCGAGTCATGATCAATCTACCTATCAAGTTTCATGATCCTAGGCATAAGCGTTCTTGAGTTATCATCCAGAAACCATTTTACTATTTCGGGTCACCATGACCTTGACCTAGTGACCTGAAAATCAATAGGGGTCATCTGCCAGCCATTATCGATCTACCTACCAAGTTTCATGATCCTAGGCATAAGCGTTCTTGAGTAATCATCCGGAAACCATTTTACTATTGCGGGTCACCGTGACCTTGACCTTTGACCTAGTGACCTCAAAATCAAAAAGGGTCATCTGCGAGTCATGATCAATAAACCTTTGAAGTATTATGATCCTAGCCATAAGCGTTCTTGAGTTATCATCCGGAAACCACCTGGTGGACGGACCGACCGACAGACATGTGCAAAGCAATATACCCCCTCTTCTTCAAAGAGGGGCATAATTAGTAAAAATGAGAGATCAAAGATACTTTAAAAGTGTAGAAATCAATAAGCTTCAAATGACTTGTTGTTGCGCAACAATAAAATAGTGAAATCTTGAAAGCGCCTTGTCACTCGAAGCCCCTTTATTTACCAGCAGCCAATGATATATTCTAGCATATAATGTCGTGGGTGCCTTTAAACTGCAGCAGATGGTCAATATGCACTGCCAGCTCTCATTTAGAGGTTCAAGAGAATACAAAATTGCATATTTTGAGCACAAAATAAGTACTTATGACTATTTTTATGGTGGGAATCAGGTGAAAATGGAGGTTCATAACCGAGCGAAAGAAAAAATGCTGATGTTCGGTGTTTAGACTGGAAGGAAAGGTTAAAATGAACAAGATACATAAATGTAAGCAAGCATTATAAGCTAAGCAATGAGGTTCCATGTACTAACAGGGGCAGAAAGGGAGCTCAGATCAATGTAGACTTCCTGAAAGGGGTTTCTAGTACTTCTTTTGGGGACACAGCTTCACGCAGAATTCTCAACACAACAAATATCATCGATCCAGGTCAACTTTGTATGCAAAGACAAGCGAATAAGGTCAATACTTCCCTTACATCACTGAATGAGAGAAGCATGTACCAAATAAAAAACAAAACTGGTTGCTGAGAAAGTGACACATTATGGCAAAAAGATCCCTCTAAGGTAATTACATGATGAAGGGGACACTTGCTACAACAATCCTATGTTTAAGTCCAATGCGACATCCTTTCAAGCCAGAACATTAACAGTAAGCATTTTGTGAGAAAACGATACCAAACACAAGCTTATTGTAGGGTTACAAGTAGCAAATCAACTCAGCTGTACTGCATACATGCTCAGGAACAAGGATAAACCTGTTAAGTGTCAACTTCCCCTGCCAGCAAAGCACGAGCTTTACGTGTCGGGACGCGGAACTATAGATTCAAACTGCACAAAGCATTGCACAACGGCGAGGGTTTGAGTGACCACAAACCTGATTATGGCAGTATTTCACACTCTAAGCATCATTCATATGCTTATTTGCTTGTGTAAATGATAATAATTTAGTATTATTACCTGTTATGCCATCAATAACCCTTATGCAGTGGTCCTCTGCTTAGTTGCAGACATTCCTCTACCTGAAAAAGTCAAAATACCCAATAGAAATAGATATAAAATGAAAAAAACGCATGCATTTATGTATTTTAAGTGTATTTCTATAAATAATATGAAGTGATAAAGCTTGTTATATTCATGATTGTACTAAATATGAATGCTGGCTCAGCTAAGCTTCTGCTGCACTGTCCAAACTGTAAAATTGTCTGCCATTCCATGTCCGTGAAATGGGGCTCTGTTTGAATGTTAATGCTTTATGCACAAGCTATTGTTGCGTTATTGGATCATGGAGACCCAGGTGTTGAATTCTGACTTCATGTAGCACATTAATGCTACACAGTCAACCAATATGCCTTTCAATTTAAGTTGGAAAGCATTTCAGCCTTTATTCCGCTATATAAGGGTGGGGGATCAACTTGAAAAGCAACTATTCCAGGTCAAATCATCTGAATTCATGCACTTAATGCACTTATAATCTTCTCTTTTGCTAAGAAATGACCAAAAATCAGCTTTCCCAGTCATATTTTGCACTTGCAGATGATTTTTCATTTTTACCTAAAGTTAGTTTAGGTCACAATATACCAAAAGAGTTCCTTAACAAATTCAATGTAAAACCTACAACTTCAATGAAAAATAAAGTCAAACTTTTGCGCGTAGACACCCCCATACCCATACCTTTTCTTAAAGAGCATGCCAAGCCGAATGGATTTACACAATAAAAAAGATAGGTCATCCAGTATGTAAAAAAGAACTCGACACCAATCAACGGTCACTGTTCTAAGGCCACCTTTTTACTGGCTGATCTCCAGTTGATGAGGGTTTTCATGCCATCTGTCAAAATCTCATGTAGTCTCCAACCTATAAGCAAAACACTGAATTTGTAGTATACAACAATGTTTTCCCTACCACATGCACACAGAAATATTAAAAAATAAAGTCATGGCAAGTGCCCATACAGAGAACTGTGTCTTCAAATAAATGACGTTCCATTCTTTAAAGTGTATAGCATTGAACACGAAAATGATTTAGCATATTGTAACCTAAAATTATATATGCTTCTAGATTGGTCATAATAGACAGTTTAGAAAAATGGCGGCCGCATGCTTTAAAACATATTACGTCATTGTAGGCATTTAAATAGGCAATTTAATCCTGCCTCTTAAAAACGCGTATATATCAGGTTATTGATATGACGCTCAAATATTTTATCGACCGATCGGGCTATTATATAAGCATTTAGGATCGACAGACCGGCCCAAGAATCGACTCGGACTTCGGGCTTATAGGCTAATTCGAAGACTGTTTTGCATTGTATATGATATAAAATATGCTTTATTGCAGCATAATTGTTATATCCAGGCCTTTATTTTTAGATCTAATATTAGAACAAGTGGGTCATACGTCCAAGGTTACTTTACTGCCCCAATTATTTGGTCGGATTTTAAATGAACAGAAGACAACGGATCATTCTGCCGGATTTAATTTGACAGCAAGATAACGGGTCAAACTTGTAAAACTGAAATTACACAATACACTGTACAAAAAACTTACAAATTGCATGACAAAATAATCTGTAAAATAACAGCGTTACACAACTATTAAAAATGTAATCTTAGGCCTTTAGCATTAAACAAGTATTGCATAGATGTACACAAGATTTTACTGTCCATCACTATGAGCATTTAGGATTCAAAACAATAAAAGGCAGCAGGGCTTTACATTAAGGCATGTCTGAACGGCATTCACTGCCTGTACCTAGGTCCGTACTAGCAAATGTTCCAGTAACATGCCCGACCGGTCGTGTGTATTTTGGTCGGGATTATGTGTTCTATATCAATAAACTGCGTTTTAAATAAGCTTTTGAAAGATGCAAAAATCTTAATACAGTATGATCAAATGACAATTAAATCCCAGATTGGAGTCGGAGACTACAAACAGATCGTTACTCAAAATAGATTTGGAACCCCTGATTGCAATCAAAACTAGAAATGGCGCGGCAGAGGCCGACGCGTATCCCCACGCCGAATGTTTGACCTAGGTGTGCCCCAGGGTTGGTAATGGGGCCATGCATAGCTGAGATTGACTGTATTGTCATAAGAGAAGTTCATCATCAATTAGAAGTGATTTGGTGTAGAAATGAAGAAGTTATAGTAAAAGGCAATTTTGGGTGGGTGTGACATATGTGGGCAGGGCGCCCCAGGGTTGGCAGGGTTCGACATTCACTTTTTTTACAGCAAGACCGTCGGACCAGCTCCTCTTAAAATGTACTAGCCCGAACCTGATGTCTACTAGACCATAAATGACACAGCAAATGAACACAATTGTGTCATGTAACTGTTATATCAGGATTTATCAGTTAATTATCAGTGAACACCAGATTTTTTATGCATAGAGTAAAACAATAAAATAACCCTTTTTTTGCTTTTCTTCGTCAAATTCAAGCCATGGGAACTGACTCGATTTTCCATCTAGAATAAAATTGATGTTTTCGCGTTTCTTCATATTTATGTTTTGTGTCAGTTAAGTGTCGGACTCGTTTTTATTAACTGATTTGTCGGACAAAAATTTGAACTTGAACAAAGCCATTCTTAAATTACATTATCTTGTCTGCTACGCAAAAATGTTTTCATTGACGATACTGATTTTCGATAGAAGTCGTAAAATCATGCTCTACAGTTTTACGACACTGCAGAAAATCATTAATATTCATTACAACTTGACCAATTGAAACAAGCAATTTCTGCAGGAAGCTCTCCTTTGCGTCTAAAAATAGCGATGAATCATGTGAATGCTCCGCGTTTATTTAAATATACTAGTTTTGTTTTCATGTAAATACAAGAGTAATTTTACACATTAAAAGTTCAGGTTTTCACAGCAGTTATTTATAGTTTTATGAATCAGTATAGATTTTTATTTTATTTATATACGACCAGTCGGACAAGCTAGCCCGCAGTTTTACTAGCCCGACCATCGATCTTACTAGACAATGTCTGTCGGACGTGCCTTAGTGTCGAACCCTGGTTGGTAACTGTGCCATGCATAGTTGAGATTGACCATATTGTCATAAGAGAAGTTCAGTATCAATTTGAAGTGAATCGGTGTAGAAAAGAAGAAATTATAGTAAAAGGCAATTTTGGGTAGGTGTGGTCTATGTGGGCGGGGCCCCAGGGTTGGTAATGGGGCCATGCATAGTTGAGATTGACCGTATTGTCATAAGAGAGGTTCAGTATCAATTTGAAGTAAATCGGTGTAGAAATGAAGAAATTATAGTAAAAGGCAATTTTGGGTGGGTGTGGTCTATGTGGGCGGGGCGCCCCAGGGTTGGTAATGGGGCCATGCATAGTTGAGATTGACTGTATTGTCATAAGAGAAGTTCAATATCAATTTGAAGTGAATCGGTGTAGAAATGAAGAAATTATAGTAAAGGCAATTTTGGGTGGGTGTGGTCTATGTGGGCGGGGCCCCAGGGTTGGTTATGGGGCCATGCATAGTTGAGATTGACCCTAATGTCATAACAAAAGTTCAGTATCAATTTGAAGTGAATCCGTGTTGAAATGAAAAATTTATAGTAAATGGAAATTTTTGGTGGGTGTGGCCTATGTGGGCGGGGCACCCCAGGGTTGGGAATGGGGCCATGCATGGTTGAGATTGACCGTATTGTCATAAGAGAGGTCCAGTATCAATTTGAAGTGAATCGGTGTAGAAATAAAGAAGTAAATGTAAAATAACCTAAAAAAATGAGTGATAATTACTGACGCGGCCCCACCCCAACTGCTATAACTTTTGACCCAGGGGTCAGATCAAAATTCCAAATAGTGCAGGGTCGCACATATGCTCATAGCTACCATGTGTGTAAGTTTCAAGGTTCTAGTGCTTTTTGTGTAGGAGGAGATAGTGGCCAGGACGGACGGACAGACAGACGGACGGCGGAGATAACCACAATATCCCCACCTTTTTTTCAAAAAGCGTGGGGATAAAGAGGCCAACAATTCAGAAAATCCCCGGCGGTTTTCCTGGTTAAACACGTCAGTACCTATTTTGAAACGGAATTCCGATATATACGGTTTTGATTGGTTTCCTAGAAGTGATGTGTTTTCTTGATAAAAATACATTTAAAACTAAAAGCCGGGATCGCCCAGGATTGTCCGGGAACGATGAAGGTATTATAAAACTCGACATTAACACAAAATAATATAATATTATTATATATTTATCAATTTTAAATAATTTTAATTTGTTTGATAGTTTAGAAGTGTTTTGACAATCATTTTTACGCAATTCAATAAGCAAAACTTATATTAATGGTCGATCCCGGCTTTTAGTAGAGAGTTAACTTTGTACAATTGTTTCGACTACTGTAACACTTTATTTGTTATTTTGCGACACCTAAGACTCACTTACCGTTTGTTGTCAAACGGCAACCGCGGCAATCTATGTAAAAAGGTTTGAACATTCATGTCGTTGTTTAAGTTTGGCTTTACGGGTGGGGATGGGTGTTCCGCGGATAAGAAAAGAAAAGGTAAGGAGGAAAGTAAGAGAAAGTATGAGGGAAAAAAACAAGGAAATTTCTCCCGAAATGGCGTGAAGATTACAAATGGATGTCTTAAGTAGATGAATATTGAATTCATTAGCATAAGAAAGGCAAGCTAATAAGAATGATTGAATCATAATTGCGCATCTCCACGCACAAGAAAATACAAGTTAAATGATAAATATAAAGGTTTTGATAATACTTTGGTTGGGGCACATGAAAGATTGGTTCTTAATTTACTAGCCCGAATGGGCTAGTTGAAAAAAAAATTAGTATTTAGCCCTGGGCATTACTGAACGCTTAAGGAATAATGGATTTAGTTGAGTTATTCAAATAATTACTACCAAATAACAGCATATCACATCAATGTTGCAATATTTACATTTAACTTACACAACGGTGAGACCAATTGGATTTGACCAGATATCGAGGTATGCAGGGCGTTGTACTAGTAGCGATGGGCACAAGGGAGGCAACTGCGTATGGCTCATTTATTACTGAAAAATTCCTGCGGTAAATCTTGTTCATAAAAATAGTGCCAATAGGGGGTCGGAATTATGTCGTTTTTAAGGTGGTTTTCGATTGGATATGGTTAAAATAACCACTCATCATATAAGTTAATACATTTATGTTCACAGGCAAAGCACTTTCGTATCCGCACAGTTGCGTAGAAGATTAAAAGAAAGCCTCAGAAAATTTCTGAGATCGAGAAAAATAGGTAAGATACATTGCCCAGTAGAAAAATTGCTTTTATTTTGTAGGTTAATCATTCTCCTTTCCATTCATGCCACTAATTGCTTTGCAAAATGTCGTGATTCTGCTGGTTGTTGCTAATGCATGGACTCACTATTGACCGGTTTCATGAATGGCAAGATGGCCACCGTTGTTGACAATTCATACGACGTAATTATCAATTGTTCTTTTTTTCCTCTGTAAAGTTGCTAAAAAATGTACGTGCTAAACATCATTGAAGGATATATTTATGACGACATGATATCGTAATGGTAGATTTCATTCGTATATCTGTAAATAGACGTTTCGATAATACAAAATACAGACTTGCACAATTCGGACAGCAAGTATTTCGGATATAGCATTAATGATACAAGATACAATAATCTTTATTTAACGTCGGATGTGAACAACAATTTGATACGGTTACTGTATTTTAGTTATATTATGTAGATATATTATTTCTTTGATTTCAATTATTCTTTTTGCAGACATATGTCTGATATTAATAAGTCAGAGTCTCAGGATTGGGAAGAGTTTGACTCGGAGTCTGACAGTGAGCATTCGGAGCCTGACAGTGAGCGGTCAGAGCCTGACAGTGAGCGTGTATCACCGCAGCCAGGTCAATTTACACAAGACCAGGCTTCAATAGCTGCAAAGTTTAAGCTTCCACATCAGGTACTAGATAAAAAAAAATGTGCAATGTTAACCAATAAATATTTTTCTTAGTATATAAATGACATTTTCAGCAGAATGACATTTTGAAACATAAACCCCATGTAATTTTATTTTATGGCAATGAATCGGTCATTTTGAAATACATTTATTATCAACATTAATTAATCATCATTATTGTAATTCACTAATGTTTATGCAATTGAAATATATACTGTTATACTTAATTTTACTTTTAAGAAGTCAGATATCACAAAATGTAGTTTAAGAAGACAGATATAACATAATTGAGTTTAAGAAGACTGATATCAAAAGATAAGGAAGAGCAGTCTTTTTTTTTAATTCTAAAGCTGTAGCCTAATCTGGTCTACAATCCCTCAGAAATTTTCATAAAAAGGTTACATCCTCTCAAAATTTTTCATTATATTCATGCACTTATCCCAAAAAAAGAAACTTACACCTGATAATTTCATTCCCCTATGACTAACATTGCGTGAGTTGTATCCCCAAATTTTGGGTTTCACACACTTTTTCCTATATAATATGAAGGCTAAGGCCCCTTCCCCCAACAGCCTTAAAAAAGCCTTGAATGGTAAAAACAATGAACCTTTAAGCTATTTCGTTTACGAAAGTCCCTTCTTAAAGAAAATCCAGTTGAAGCAGTAAGTGTTGTGCCTGTGTGGACTAAACAGGCTAATCTGGGATGACGCTTTAGGCTCATGCATTAAGCCCCGTTTTCCCAGAGTGCGGCTCAAATGTTCATTTACATGTTACAGATTACCGCAAGAAGCTGCCGTTTGTGAATGCGGCCCCGATAGAGGAGATTGAGGCAAAGAAGCTGAAGGCAGCGGGAGGAAAAGAAAAGAAATCAGGAAGAAATCGCCATAGGCGATAACTGAATATAAGATTTTTTAAACCATTGGATAGGTTTGTTAGTCACCTATCTTAGGAAAAATACTTACAGATACATTGAAGTTCATATAACTAGTGTTAGGTCTTATTTAAATAAGAAGAATTTTGGTTTTTGAACCTATTTAATGAAGCAAATGATTTTACTTTTGTTAAACATGTGTGACAGTGAACCTTTTGTCTTCATGTTAACCTTATTTAAGTATTCAATACTTAACATTTCGGTTTTATTTTCGACAAATTTCGTTGATGGTTCCGATCATGCCGATGTTTGGTTTCTCCGCAGAGTTTTTAACCTCCGAACGGTAAGTGGATTTATTTATAACCACATTTTACAGGAGAAGAGTCTTTCATTAGATAAATGAAAATCTCGAGCCCCAAACTCTCCTGATATTGTCATGATTAAGGTTGGAGTTTGCTAATTATATTGAATTGGCACTGAAATGTTTAGCTATGTCCAAATTTGTATTGGAAAATATTGACCAAAAGAAGCTTCCTCTGCGACATATTTAAATCCTACGATTGCCTAAGCTGGGGCAACCTATGCTCGTTTTTTTAGGGGGGGGGGGGAAATCTGCATTGCCAAATTGTCAAACCTTTCTTAAAATTGCTATGCTAGGAGAACCATAAAATGCCCAATTTTTATGCATCTTTTCCAGAGGGCTTCTGACAAAATATTAATGTCACCCATGGTTTTGGGCATTGTCTTCTATAAGAATGGACCATTTATACTCTTCTTTAAAAACAAATAAAGTTCAAAAGTAAAATTTAATCTGAATTGAAGTTCAAAAGTAAAATTCAATCTAAAAAAACATGCTACATTTCCATATTGATAAGTTCAGCAGTCAAGCTGTGGCATGACATAAAATAGAGGCGGAAGATTACCCCGAAGCAGCCAAGGGCCTCAGCATCAGCACCATTTCTTACACTTGTGGATGCTGGGGTCCAAACCGATGTTACTGAGGGGAATGATAAGCTGAGCCTGATTGAGACAGCTGTTGATATAGCCATACAAAAACTTAACCTGGCATCAAAGGAATATGACCCAGAATCAGATTAGAATTACATCAAACTCTGTTTTATTTGTAAAATTAATTATTAAAAGTCGAATTGGTGTAACTTTTTTATGTTTTTTTTATACATTTATATCTGTTTTTATTAAAATCTTGATAATTGCAGAGTTGATGTAAACTGAGGACTTTATGTTTATTTTGCCATTCACATAAATATCCTCTATTTTAAATGAGCAAAATCATGTACATTATGTGCCCAAAATCGCTCAGAGGCCATGATTTGGCACCTTTATTTAACAAAAATTCAGGGGAGCATGCCCCCGGACCCCCTAGCAACTCACACCTTCGGTGCTCGCACAAGTTGGCCTCCTCAAATAACTCAAAAACCTGCTACAAAAAATCCTAAAGAAAACGCTGCATAATTGAGCTTGTCTGGGCTATAACTATGTCATTCATTATGAGATTTTAAAATCATTTGGCACATTTGTTCACCATCATGGGACAGTGTGTCGCACGAAAGAATCACGTCAATATCTCCAATGTCAAGGTCGCCACGACTAAAAATAGATTTATTTTAAAACAAACTTACAAAGGGGGTTAATTTTGTTTGTTCATTTCAAAAGTTCAGTTTGAGTTGTTTCCCTTTATCAGATTTTTTTTCACAATGAAAACCTGGTTTTGTGACAATTTTGTCCCTTGTATATATTATATCTCAGTAATTTGCTTAAATTGCAAAAAAACATTGACTCTCCTGCGTTATTATTAGGACTCTCAGAAGTTTGATTTTGACTCTTGAAAATATGGTCCCAAGAGTCCTTGACTCTTGAGATTTGAGGTCTAAGGAAAGCCCTGAGGTATTGGCTGTTGTTCTTGTGGTGTATTTATAATTTGAGGACTTATTTAACCTAATGGACAATTTATTTTAATTTAGTGAACAACATATAAAACTTGTCAAAACTATTGAAAGCCCCCATAAGAATTTCACCGTTTTGTAGTGACCACTATGTCTGCTCATGACACTGTCGGTCTGACATGTGAGAGTGCAGTTGAAGTAAATTGATACATCAATCGTCATTTATGAAAAATTTCAATCTTTGGGATTAGTTTTTGCCTATATGCCACCTTTGACTGACAAAAAAAACCACATCAACAATGTTGTTTGTTTTTTTATTTGAACAACTCGTCATCGTGATTGGGAGGCATGTGTCATTTTAATTCATCATTATGTAATGTCGGGTAATTGGACATTTCACAAGTATTTATATATTGTGTATGCACAACAAATATAAATTGTGTCAACAAATTATGTGTCAGTTCCACATTAGTTATCATTGAAAATAAAACCTTAAAAAAGCTGCAGGATTGTTGTTGATAGCAGTAAAGACAAAGGCTGTTCATGCACATAAATATATATTTGTATGCCCCCTTTTATTTTGCCATAAACTGTTCAGTAAAAAGTGCAAAACCAATAAAAAATATTTGTTCTTAATATGTATTAATGTGTTTTATGTCTAAAAAGGCATTCACATAGATAAAAATAACTTATAAATGGCCAAAATAGCTGGTTAAATGCAAATGTCAGTTGTTTGCTGGCAATGAACCAGATTTTTGGCAGAAAAAAACAGCAGAAAAATTCACATATTTTTTTACGTGTTTTTAAAAAATCCTAAAAAATCTATTTTTCATCCAAATAAAAAAAGAAAGACATCATTATGTTTGTTTCAAATAGTATAACATCAATGCCAAATATCATTCAAATATTCCCATTTAAAAAAAATCATTGCCTCTTGCTAGTACTAGATGGCTGTAAAATGATACATAACATAGGTAAATAAAAAAGGAACTGGATCTATCATGTATTACACATATGATGAGTTACATACGATTCAAGAGGAGGGTTTACATGATTGAACGAATGATAATCCGAAACATAAAAATGGAACGAATCGTAAAAGTACGAACGAACACAAAATCTTATCAGCAAAATAGTAAGAAAATCGCTTAACAATCTAATAAATCAAGTTTGTATAATAATCAAATACATAAAAATGTATCAAAATGTGCTCTTTCTATTTGTTTACCTGGACAGTGAAGCTTGCAAAGGGGTTTTTTAATTTAAGAAAAACGTGACCAAACGATTTCTTGTAAAAATTATAGCGTTGTAAAAATCGGACAGGTTACATACAACTAATAATCAAGCTAAGGGACAACACAGTTACTCACCTGCGACCTGAATATACTGAACTGTTTTTGCATTTTAAAACTCGGTATGATGATTTGACAAACAATGTGGCGTCTAGATTTTTCGCATATTTTTATGGCGGCTTATGTTTAATAAATATATAAATAAATATGGTTTTTAAACTACTCACGTAACACATTTCAAACTCGCCGGAGACATATTCGGGAAACATTTAATTATCTCACCAATTTGTTTACGATTGTTCAATAAATATGGCATCTGTAGTTAACAAGCTTTTAATAATTTGAACTATTCAATTAGTGTTTACCCCACATAACCCAGTTTCGAATTTGGTCGATAAATTTATTTCGACATTTGTCATCTGCGCAATAAATGTGACCCCTAAAGTGTTCACAAGATTTCCCTTTAGCAATTTAAGAAAAACTGCCCCACCTCCTGGCAGCCACGGTTTTCAACGGACCAGAACACGTTTTGAAATCGGCCCTGATATCATTGTGACGATTGTTATGGGATATTATCTCTTTCAAATTGAGTTATAAATGTAACATCTAGAGCGGTCAGAAGGTTTCACTATTCAATAAAAATTGCCCCGATAACTTTTCAACGGACCTGAACAATTTTAGAATTCGGTCGGTTTTATAATTGGGACAAATGTTCTTACAAAAAATGTGGCATGCAAAGTGTTCACGAGGGGTTTCTTTCAGCTTACCAAATGACATTTTTTTTGTACTTACGCAATTAATTTTCTTACTCGTTCGCTGTATTACTAGCACACATGTTTGATCGATTTCATGAAGATTGTCAAAAAGTGTTGCCTCTTGTGTGACATAAATGTAAATAATGGCGACGCACGGACGAATGACAAAATATTATCACAAAAAGTCTTTACGTTGTGCTCAGGTAAGCTAAACACAAGTAACTAATAGACCAGTTGATTGGTATTGCTATTGTTAGCCATCATTCATGCTCACTGGTTGGAAAAAAACACTGGTAAGAGTAACTTAAAATATTTGCATACAGGACAAGTGGTTTAAGTCAATAAATCGATAAGATGTCCACAAAAAATCACTAAAACACCTTGATTTAAATGTATGATGTAAAAAGGTAATGCAACAATTGACGAGCACTTATTTAGGACAAACTATTTGGGATGTGTAGCAATGTCGTTGTAGATGTAGTTGTTTATTAAATGTTAACTTTTGGTTTACTTTTGGTTTCGTTTTTTAATTCTAAAAATGGTGCAGTGCCTTATAGATTTTTATATTGTTATTGATGATGGCATAGCGGGAAATACATTTAAGATGTCAAAATGATACAATTTATTTTAAAAAGTAACGCTCAATTATGTGACTAAAAAGCAACGTCTTCGCATAGATTTAAAATAAAAGTAGCATTTTCAATAGTATAAAATACATAATTTACCAATGATGCGTTAGGTATCGAGTTGACGTTATGACATCATTAAACACGTCACCAGTTATTAGCCCGGATTTCGGGATGATAAAAAAAACTTGAAAAACAAACGCAACAATTGACGAGAAGAAGATACATATCAATTTGAATGTCAAAAACAGAGTAGTATTTACATGATAAGTAATGATCGACATGATAAGTTATCAATCAGTTTGAATCCAAAATATGAGTAGTATTTACATAATAGGTAATGATTGACATGATAAGTTATCAATCAGTTTGAAGTCTGAGTAGAATTTACATCATGATAAGTAATGATTGTCATGATAAGTAATGATTGAAAATCTAAGTAATGATTGACATTATCAGTAATGATTGACATGATAAAGAATTATTGACATGATAAGTTATGATTGACATGCTCAGTAATGATTGACATGATAAGTAACGATGGACATGATGAGTAATGATTGACATGATAAGTATAATGATTGACATAATGAGTAACACTTGACATGATAAGTTATTATTGACATGATACGTAATAATTTACATGATAAGTTATGATTGACATAATTAGCAATGATTGACACGATAAGTAATGATTGACATGATAAGTTACAGTCTGAATGCAAAAAAGCATATTGAATTATTGCATATAAAAATCAAAACAGTATGTGTATGTAGAAATTGTAGGTAAATCATAAGAAATGTATATTATTATAAATAGAAATCCTCATAACTGCCACAGCATCCATTATTTAGTGGTGTTTTGATTACCAATTATTTGAATGTTTAATTAATTGTCGAGAAGTCTCAAATATTATCGCACTGTTCATATGTTCGAATGCAACACAACGAATACAATTTACAAGTATAGCTTGAACCACAGGTTATATATATATTTGATAGTGAAATATTTTTTTTTTCAGAAAAGTTAATTTTTCGTTATAATATGATTATTTATCATTCAAAATGATGTTTTCACTAATTAATAACATAGCCACACGCTAACCACCTGTGATATTATCATAAAAAATGATGATTTCAAAAACTAATATCATAGCCACACGCTAACCACCTTTGGCTTGAACACGGTCGAATACTTCAAACGTAACTGCACATATTACAAATTATATTTTAGCAAAAGATCAAACAATCCTTAATAAACATGTTTTATAAAAACCAGAAGTAATACAAATAATAACTCACTTGTTCGTTCGAATTTATGTATTGTGACCATCCGTTGAAATCGATAGTAAGTTGATATGAATTGTCTGGTGATTTCCAATGACGCATATGAAATCGAAAGTAAGTCGATATTGAATTTGCGGGAATTTCCATTGACACAGAATTGTTTGGGTTGTTCCGACTTATTCATCGATTCTTTATTTTTCGTGTAATTATTTACAATAAAATGACGAGTAGTTCATATTCTGTTAAATAACTCGTGTTTGTTTTACAAATTAATGTTGACAAACACTTTAAGTCTCGCGTGAAATCGAAAGTAGGTTGATATGAATTTTACGGGGATTTCCGCTTGTAAGGGAATTATGTACACAACGGCTCATTTATAACTTAATGACGTCACGGTATGTCTACAAAAGTTGTTTGATGGTGTTACGAAGAGCTGACTTAAACGCATTGCGAATCGCACACGATATAAATAAACAAGAAAAGCGCATACATAATGATTAAAGAAGCAAAATCAGACACTGTATACGAGTTCAATAAATTGGTTTTAATTTGATATTTTCATATTGACAAGTTGTCAAACAGTTGTAAATTAAATTAATTATTAAACAGTAAAATCGTGTATTATCATCTTGTGTTAAATTATTAAAACGGGTAAAATTTTTAAACGGCAACAATGAAAGACGAGTTTAATGCTTTGTGCATTTAGTATATGTGTAAACCGTATACCTCTACAGTGTCACATGGTAAAAACAGGTGTCATCATTTCAAATACTGGTATCACAATTGCCCCTTTCACGACCCACCCCTACCCGCCAGCCCGACACCATACACCCACCGATACGTCAGTTCGAAGCCGAGACAGTTCACCGACCCTGCACAATGTAAAAATAATAATTGGCAAACACATCGAACACTGATTTTTTTTAACATACGGTTTAAATTGAAAACAGTGAACATAGCAATAAATGTAAGCTAATAATGTTTTATATTTCTTACGGCGGGGAGCAATGTCAATTTGTTTATCACGCATTTAAGTATATGTGATAATGCTGTTTAAAGTATTTTATATATTGTATTTAACAGTTTAATATAATGTATTATCACATGCCATACCCTGTTTCCCATGTAATATAACAATTACGAATATTTGTATCGTACACATGTGTAATATACTTTTTAACTTTTAAGCGTTTTAATTGGCTAGTTTTCGTTCGATTGACCATTTCGTTATTTTGCTGAAATGACGTTGCAACGTCAAATGACGTCACGAAATGTAAACAACATTCGGGATTTATCCGTATGTTGTCGTATATATTTATTTAATTTGCTTATTCAAAAGCATGTGATAAAACGATCTGACACGCGTTGTCATTTCATACCATATTTTATTAAACTCGTCCAGGAAATTTGTTAGTAAGCTCGCAAAAGGCTCGCTTATTCACAAAATTCCTGAACTCGTTTAATAAAATATTGTATGATATGACAACTCGTGCAAGATTCTGTATTTATACAAAATGATCATATCGCAGAATGATCAATTACTAAAGTTAAAAACAAAACAAGCCAACAATAAATATAATCGGCATCCGGGCACACAAGCAATGTGAAATACGCTTACAACCCTAATTGTATAAGGAAGACAAAACCTCACCCTGACTGTAAATTCTTATTTACAAATCGCAAACAGTTGTTACTTGTGAGCCCATACAAAAGCACGCCAAACTATTATGTAACACGAAATGTAAAACCCCACCCACACAAAAAACTTATATACAGAGGCTGACAATATATGCCCTTCCGTCAATATCATGTCGGTGAATGAAAACCTGAATTAGCGTTGCAGTCCAAAATAAAACGTTTTGTACGGTGTGATTAAGAATTCTTCGTTCTTAATACCATACGTTGTTCGGTATGATAATATCACGGCAAATATATCATAACGGCAAACATATTAAATGAAGGGAGCTTACTGTTGATTATAACCCCGATATACCAACGGTTGTTAGTATGACGTCAATTTGATATTCCGCGCACTGTTTATGAATAACGACAACGTTATTTGATTTTCATTGTTGTGGTGACGTCATGTTTTCGCGGTAAAGTGGAGGACGTTCGGTTTCATTCTCAGTTAAAATTTTTAAATCGCAGATAAGTTATTAATGAAATCGTGTAAGAATCGAAATAATCGATGTGTAAGCGTTGGTTGTCGTTCCGATGCTTGTTTTTAAACGCCCTCGTGGTTTAATTCCTACGCATCGGAACTCCATACCGTTGGTTATTACCGCAATAACCAACGGTTACCCGTCGATTATTTCTTAAATAAAACATTTTAAGTTGTCTTCAGTTTTTCTCAAGGTTTAAAGGCTTATTATAAGAGCCGCGTTCTGGGAAAACAGGGCTTACGGGCTTAATACATCAGCGTAAAGTGTCGTCTCAGGTTAGCGTGTGCAGTTTTCAACAGGCCAATCAGGGGCGAAGAAACTGGATTTTCGTTTAGAAGACTTGAAGGGACTTCCTTTAAAATAGAATACCATAAAAGCGGAAAATGTCGTCCTTGATTAGCATGTGCGGACTCCGCAAGCCTTCACTTTCATTTCTTCAAGAGGACGTTCATTTTTCGTCGAAGTAAAGAACCTAAATCGATGAAAGTTTCGTCCGTGTGCAGCTGCGCTTGGGAATCTATGCTAGAGAATAGGATTACAATGATTTCAAGATCTTAAAGTAGCCAGGCTATAATTGATCTACTCGTTATTCAAAACTATATAACAACTTATAAATTTATTTAAAAATTTGCATTTCTATGCGGCGAGATGTTTTGGACGTATATAGTTTACATAAGCATGTTGGGACATTGATAATGAATTATGTTTTACAGTGTGTGTGTGTTTGTGTGTGTGTAGAGCGGGAGGGGGGAAACGAACTGAAACTCGGCCAAAAAAATTACATTTTTTACTGTATCATACATTTTCGGGTCGTGTGAGATGCACACGCGTTTAGACGATGGCGTGATTCGTTGCGTTCATCTGGGAGCCTAGCGGGAAAGTGCACTCGCATCCGCAGAAGAACGCTGAGCAGCCGTCAGGCGCTATAACCCAGATAATCAGTTAATAACGTAAGTCATTGATAAAAAAAACGTTAGATGATTGGAACATAACGTAAGATTATTGGACCATAACGTTTGATCATTGGACCATAACGTATGATCACTGGCCCATAACATAAGATCTTTGGACAATTACGTATGATCATTAATTAATCAAGGTATACATTTGAGATTGTTGGCCAGTAACGTATGAGCGTATATTTTCACGTAAACGACGTATTCCGGTTTGGGAATCCTCCAACGTGACGGCAGATTCAAAAACTCATTAAACAAGTTGCGTATGCTTACTATATGTTTATTATTAATGACCGGATTATTTATTTATTTCTTGAATTGTTTAAACCATCAACTAACCATCCAATCGAAACTCCGGAAGCTCACGTACAGGGTGTTGAGCTGGCAGGCACTCGTTCGATAGTTATCCATCGGTGAAACGGAACAACCAGGTTAGTCGCGTGCTTGTACAGGGTTTTTATTAAAGGAAAGGTCGTCATCTTATGTTGATAAAACTTGTTACCCAACCCTTCTGCATTTTCATGAAAACAAGTAATTATTACTCTGGCCAGATCTTGCTGATATCCTCATGCGATTTATTAGTGCGCGTTGTTAGTTTTTAAAATCGGGTAAATTCACTTTTTGAAACAGTTAACATTAGAAGTGACAATTATCGACACAATTCTCGTGTTATATTACAATTACTAGTTTGTTATCGAATAAATAATTAAAGCACTACCACTTATATGGGTGACCCGACATTTGTACTTTCTACATACAATACTGAATCATATTGAGCCGCGTTCTGGGAAAACTGGCTTATTACGTGTAACTTAAGTGTCGACCAAGAATAGCCTGTGCTGACCGCACAAGGTAATCAGCGACGACACTGACAGCCTAAAGAGAAGTTTTGTAAAGTCTTTACTAAAGAGGAGACTTCTTTTGAACTCCGTTAAAGTGGAAAATGTCGTCCCTTATTAGCCTGTGCGGAGTAAACACGCCAACATTTGACGACACGTAAGCACATTCATAAAACCCAGTTTTACACGGAACTAGGCTCAAGCAGTTCTTAAAAATGCATACAACACTGCTTCTAGCGTTTGAAGTTAACACAACGTTAACGTTGTCACTTTTAAACTTGAATGAAAAAATCGTAGAACTTATGCTTATTTGGAAATAATCGCATTCTTCCGCGAACTGTATTTTACTATACGTTTACCGATGACGTCACATTGTTTATACAATGGATCGTGAAGGCAGTCGATGTCCATCTTGGCCGAAATCGAGGCATTCAAACACTATCAAGCATTTTTTTGAAAATCAATAAACATTTTATAAAGGTTTAAAACACAATTCAAATAGTTTATAATCACTGCGGTAGTTATGCGTTTTTCATGACACGTATTCTAGATTTTGGACCGTCAAACGCCAAACGTACAGTACAAATATAGAATATCGTATATTTTACGACGAATAATTACCCTTTTCCAAACGAGATTTTGCCTTCCGGTTATGTACGAAAGTCCAACCATTTAGCGCAAGAGCAAGCAATCACGATACAGTGCGGGAATATCAAGACGCAACAAACATGTTTTCGAAGCCAATTAGCAAGTGGTCTGTGTTGGTATTAACGTTAATGTTCGAAGGATGTAAGGTTTATTGTTATTTTCAAAGGTTTGTTTTTCAAGTTGAAACAAGGTATTCAGACCTTTTGGAAATACCAATAGGCCGAGAATGTAGTTTTTTTTTAATTCGGAGAAAAGTTTTTAGTTTACATATGATACCCTTTTTTGTTAATTGTTTGACATAGAACGTACACAATACTATTTTGCCGTAAGGGATGGACCTTCTCGTAGACTGATAATTTAATAAATAGATTTGCATTGAAGCGTAACGCAATTGTTTGCTTGTAGTTGTTTTTAATCCAACTAGAGATTTACCTTTATTTTTTATTTTGTATAACTGTGAAATCCTTTTGAAGATGGCAAAGTGTTATTTTCAAATCTATGTCACATTTTTCGAATTGCTTAAGAACAAGTTAAAGAACTTTAAACACACAATAAACACCTGTTACACTTGTGTTGTGGAAGTCAATAAACATAGAAAACTTGTTAAACTAAATTCAATACATAAAAGATTAAACAAATGTTGTTATATACCCATTACTTCATGCGATGGCTTTATTAGATTGTTAAGTGTTTTTAATTCCAAATTATTTGCTTGATATTTCCTATGCGTGTTATGAAGGCGAGCTGCGCTCTGGTAAAAACGGGGCTTAATGCATTTACGCAAAGAGTCGTCCAAGATTAGCCTGTGCAGTCCGTAGAGGCTAATAAGGGAAGAAACGTTTTGCTTTTAAGTAGTGTTTCGTTTAATGTCAGTCTATTCTAAACGGAAATCCAGTCTTGGTGTTAAATGTCGTGTCTGATGAGACTGTGCGAACTACACAGGCTGATCTTTAATTAAACATTTTTCGCACATGCATTAAGCCTAGTTTTGACAAATCGAGGCCCGGTTATTGTTTCAATTTTAGGTCACGTTTTTGCGGATAAGGACTCCGAAGAAAGCGTCATTTTTTCCTGAAGTAACTGACAAGGTATATTATATATAGGGATGGCAACGAATACCGATTTTGGTATTCGAATATTCGGTCACCCTTCCGAACGAATATTCGGATATTCGGTCAACATCTGTTGGAAAAAAAATCAAATTTGTTTACCGTACCATTACTCCATGAATTTTACTTTCGTTTTTACCGGAAGTTCACCGGAAGTGACTAAATATTGACACAGCGTTGCCGTCGCTAATTCGGAGCTGATTTTGTTGATTACTTTTTATTGTTAAAATTGAATTAAAAAAACTTTTTTTAAACTTTTAATATTGTACATAAACAATAGAACGAGAAACATAATATTTACATGACGACAAAATAATTACATGACAAAACAGTTAGATCTAAATATAATTTAAGCTGAGCTCGAACGAATAATTTACATAGCCACAACACCAATTGAACCTGTTTAACAGACTAAAAAGTCAGTCTTTTAAAGTTTCCACGTTTAAAAGTCACTCGTATCGGCGACTTCTTATCGGTTGATCTCGTGAAATACTTCTAAGCAGCGGAAGGCGTAGGTGGCATTTTGCGTGGACAGAGATTTACTTCATGCGTGTAGCAATTTATATATTTTCAATTAAAAGAGGGCGAAATACCAAAAACGTTTATTTAAGTATAATACCTTAATGAATGTTGAGTAATTAATTAATGTTTGGACCATACGATACGCAAAAACTTATTCGAGGTTGAGTAAATATTTTCTAAAAGCTTTTTTATTCGACAGCGTGATTATAACCATACGATCTTTTTTGTTTTTCACACCAAGTCGGCTCTTCTTTTACTCATTTAATCTGTGATCATTTTAACTGTAATTCGAGTTATTAGACCAAGACGGGTCGGTGTTTTAATTGCCATACTTGTTTTTACACCAAGTTGGCTTTTCCTTTACTCGTTTAATCTTTGATAATTTTAAACGTAATTCGAGTCATTGGATCAAGTACAGGTCGGTGTTTTGATTGCCGACGCGATTTGCACCTATCATAATTTTGACACAAAGTGACTGTCTTTGTTAGGCAATTAGCGGGATTTATGACCGGTATACTGTCATCACCATAGCGACGCATTATCGCGCCTATCGGAATAAACATTATGACACGCGGAACAACTTTTTTTACAATGTTTGAAGCAAATTTCACGAATACAAAGTCTTTGAAATTACTCGATGTTTTTGTTTTTTTTTCTTCCGAATATTCGATTCGAAAGACAGTATCCGAATATTCGGTCCGTGACCGAATATTCGGATATTCGGATATTCGTTGCCATCCCTAATTATATACAATGTCACACTTGTCTTAAATTGACAACATTTTTAATAGTCAAATAGCGTAATATTTCTGTAATTATTGTAATAATATAAAATATTGTGAGAATATTGTAGTAAGATACAGTAATTTGAGCGCAATTTTCTCTTATAAATCGTAGGAAGATTTAAGGCAATGCAATTAGAAAATATGAGTAAAATCGTATCATTTATTTAGATAAAGTCAATGTATCATTGTGAATGTCAAGAGAGTCATCAAATTGCAAAATCAGAAACAAACAAAGGAATTTTATCTCATTTTCAAAGTTATGTAGATTTTCCATTTAATCATTCCAATTCGTTTTCGTCGTATTACATTGGTTATTTTCTGCCTTATTAAATAAGATATAAACCAATATTTTAAATTGAATATATGCATACAGGTCGTAGTGGTGTAGTGGATATGTCGTCCGCAATCGGGAGGTCACGTGTGTAAGCCCCACTGTGGGATCGTTCTTTAGATTTCACATATAGACACCAAGTACTGGTTATAGTCCCAGGAAATGGACTTGAGAGCGTTTCAAATAAGCCTTATGCTTTATATACAATCGAGCTAAAATGAATCTGTTCAAACAACTATATGCAAACGCATATTCAAACACAATTTTCCATTTTATTCAAAAACACACTCCAAGAATCAGCAAAGGAACCTTTTCGAAGTGGAATTTTGTATTCCAGTTCGCTGCGAGACGGAAGTTTGTGCCGACGGTATGACTAGAGCCTCCTACGGCGCCATTTCCAGCGGTGGGAGTGGACCGGATACGATTGTTCTCAATGAAGCGAAGCGAATAAATGAGAACATCATGGCCAGTGGCGACACCAATAAACATATCGTGAAAACCCTCGAGAATTTGATCAACCTCCGACACGTCGTGAAAAAAAGACAGTCGGGCGAACGCGGAACTGAATTCGGAACGAGTCGGCATGGAAAATGAACGGTCACAAGAACAATCGGAACCGGCTGTTGCTGAGCGCGACTTCCATAACAAGAACTGCTTCAAGCATGGGGAGATCTGCGGCTTCTACCGAGACTCCTGCTGCGCGCGCGATACGGAGTACGCCTCAAACGCGCCGCTCTGCTGCATCAGGCTTTCCGGCGGCGGAAATTTCATCTTGAGTGACCGTTAGATGTACTGGATGCCGAGCTACGACACCTACACGTGCGAAGAGATGCAGATGATGAACAAACTTTGGCAACGTTGAGCGGCCGTTGCACCGGAAATGACGCAATTTATACGTGTAGGCGCCTGCTAGCGCGGTCTGTTGTGTTTTTTTCTCGCAAGCTCGTTTGACAACACTTTAAACGGTGTTCTTCACGTGCGTTAGTTTGTGCGGGGATATTAATAGAAAAATAATGTATAGGATTTGTGTTCGCTTACTATTTAATGTTAAACGCTCATTATGATTTTGTTGTTTGAATTATTATTAAATGAGTGCCTTAGTATTTATCTAACTACACATACACAGAATACATAGGTTCTGTACAATCATGATTATTTGTGACATGAATAGGTTATGCACAATCGTCATTATTCTGTGGCATCGTGATTACTCTTGTGAGATCGTGATTACTCGTGTGGCATCGTGATTATTCGAGTGACATCGTGATTATTCTGTGGCATGAATTTTCATTATTGTCATGGGTCAGTGCCCCAGATAATTATTTGGGAAATAGAGTTTTCACCCTTTGATCTACAAAATAGGGTGATTTCGGTCTTGAAATAGGGTGAAATGAGTTATAAAAATTCATACCTTAAAATCATTGTCGCTATCCCCGTTGAATAAAAGCCAATCTTGGTCACTTCAACATAACCATTTAGATTTAGAATACTTCTATTGAAGCTGCACACTTGTATTGATTCAATAAAACTGGAAACTATAATTATTAACTTTAATACTCTGATGTTTCATAACATCTTTAATTCTTGAAACTGTCCATACTATAAACTTCAAACTTAAAAAATCGATAACACGAATTATTTGTCACTTAATGGCTCTTGCTTTCTTGGTTAAAAAAGTTTGCAATCGATCGATATGTTGGCGAAACAATCGCGGGCGTCTTTCGACCTCTCTTAGATATGTTTATTTCGCATCGTTATAGAAACTGAAAGTACAGACGCTTTACAAATGCATGCACAATGAGCGACGGATAAAATCAGATTGAAAACTCATGTATGTCGTATATAATTTAAACAATTTGGTCAGATGCTCAACTATAAAATCTAGTCCGCAGAGCGTTTGAAAAACTTTGATTGTTTTCTTGCTCCTTCATCCAGACGATTGCTAAATAAAAGCGACGTCGCATAACGATACTAATTGCAAAGAGGATATACCGAAAATGAGCAAAGAATTTTCTATTAAAACTATTGTTTCGTACGCATCAAATTTTAGGAAATTGGTTGCGTTTTCAATACGCATGATATTGTATTTCTTTGCGTTTTTAAACATTTAAATAGGGTGAAAGACGCAGATACGCAGCTTATCTGAGGCACAGCATGGGTTAATTCTCAAATTGAAAATCACAACGAACAATTTGCTCGTTGGTGAAAAGTACACATGTCTTTGGATATTCCTCAAGTATTGCTTTACCACTGACGTTAATGTTTTGACCAGCGACTTAAGCATAGTTCAAGGTAAGTCCACCAGACAACAGAAGGCAATTTGTATTTAAAAGCTTATCCCTGTCTAATAAAATGTCTAACGACAAGAACCCGTTACG